>NW_007247128.1:21559-26279 GCF_000164805.1 Carlito syrichta
CTTCCACCTCAGCCTTCCAAGTAGCTGGAATTACAGGCGCGCGCTACCATGCCCAGCTAACTTTTTGATTTATTGTAGAGATGAGGTCTTGCCATGTTGCCCAGGTCTCGAACGCACAGGCTCAGGCAATCCACTCACCTCAGCCTCCCAAAGGTGCGGGATTACAGGCTGAGCCACTGAGCCCGGCAGTATACTCACTTTGTAAAATGGTGTGGCAGCACTTCAAAATGTTAAACAGGGTGTACCCAGCAGGCACACTCCTAAGTATCTACTCGTGTCAGTTAAAACTGTATGTCCAAGCCGGGCCTTGGATAAATCACTTAACCAATACTGATCTCTTAATCTTTATAATCTTAAACATTTTATTAATATATCCCAGTTTTTACAGAGAAGACTGACTCTTAGATAAAATAACTTGCCTTATTTTTCACTCCAAATTGCCATGCCTAGAGCGAAGCAGGGTTTGAACCAAACTTTTCTGATTCCAAAACATTCTTTAGAGTTTGTCATTAAGGTGGTAATGAGATATTAAGAGTATCTTAGCACTAAAAGATAAATAAAATCAAACATAGAATATAAAGTAATGGTCTTGTACAGATTCTGTTGTCACCATTTGTAAACTTTGTATTCTTGAGAAACATCTTTTAATTCCTCTTTTAGTTTTCCTCATCTGAAAAATGAAAAGACTGATACCTCACAAAGTTGTATTTGTTTTTTTTTCTAAGCCTTGCTTTACTATCATTTGGCCTGGGAGCTGTAATATAATGAGTGATTAGCGGGAAGCAGACATGAAAACAGTTATAGCTAGAGAGGTAGTTGGAAAGGAGAAATGTTTTCTGAATAGACCGTGTGCTTCATGAGGACAGGGGCTGTTTTTTATCGTTTTTGCTCTTGCTCCTAACATATTATCTGGCACATGGTAGACTATTGAAAGAATGATGGATTGATATTGCATGATGGAGTCATATATTGTCTGCTGTACTTTATTTGTAGATAAACTTAAAGTCAATTTGGATTCAGAGCAAGCAGTGAAAGAAGAAAAAATAGTGGAGCTACCTCCAGTGTCTGTCACTGAACCAAAGCTGGCAGCTCCTGCAGGCTTGAAGAAAACCAGCAAAAAAGCAGAGCCTGTTAAGGTGCAGCAGAAAGAAAAAAAAAGGTAGGAAAATTTTGTTGCTTGTGGGAGAATAGTGTCTCTACTGGGGGTGGAGGTCTGTTTGGACTTATAACAGCCTGCAGTTGAGTACCAAATCCTACTTAATGCTTTAGGGATACAACTATACAACCAAAATGAAGCAAGAAGCCTAACAGCTTATCTAATGAAGTAGGACAGTGGAATCAGCCAGTTTGAATGATCTAGGGCTCAAAGTCATTTTTGTGACCTCATTGGTCTAAATTGATTGTTTTTCCCCTTTTGTTTAAAATTTGTGGACATGGTATGAGTGTGTCTTACTTTTTGTGTGTCTGTTTTTCACTTCAAATTGCCAAATGAAGGGTTACTCTTTCCAGTCAAATTTAAGAGAAAAAGTTCTTTGTTTTCTTTTTGTATCAATGAGTTTATTTTTCAAGTGGTAAAATGTAATTAGAAAAGAAAATAAAAAGCACACAAGCTATTAAAACTAGATCCAGGAATTTGAGACACTACCTCATAGTTGGTAGGAATTAGTCTGTTGAAAGAAATTCTAAAGGACACTGTCAGCACTGATAGGCTCAGAAAGACTTGACTTTTGTGGCAAGGTTGGGGCTACTCTAGTTAAAAACATCAACAAAATGGTAAAATTTCAGAGGGTGCTGGCTCTGTCTAGTGGGCCTCACCTCCTAGGAGCATATAATATGGATGGATTAAAATGTTCCCAACCATGGAGCACTCACTGTTTATGCTTGTTGCTAGGTATGCATTTAGTATTTCACTACTAAGTATGATGCTAAATGTAGATTTTTAGAAGATGCCCTTAACCATATTGAGAAAGTTCTTTTCTATTCCAAATTTGCTGAGAGATTTTATCATGAATGCGTGTTGAATTTTGACAAACGCTTTTTCTGTATTTATTGAATGCTCATATAGTGTTTTTGTTAATGTGGTGAATTGCATTGATTGATTTTGAAATGTTAAACCAACCTTGCATTCTTGGGATAAACCCCACTTGATCATGATTTATTGTCCTTTTTATATATTGCTGGATTAGATTTGTTAATATTACACTACACATTTTTGGCCTCTATGTTTATGAGGACCATAGGTGAATTTTTTTTCTGCTGGTAATATTTTTATCAAATTGCTGAATCAAAATTGTGCTAACTTCATAAAATTACATCCCTGTTCTGTATAATGACATTTCAGACAGTGAAGGACCATATATGACAGTAGTCCCATGAGATTAGAATAGAACTAAAAAGTTCCTATTGCTAGTGACATTGTAGCTATCATAATATGGTTGTACAATACATTTCTCGTGTTTGTGGTGATGTTGGTGTAAATATACCTACTTTGCTGCCAGCCATCAAAAGTATAACACATATAATTATGTACAGTACATAATACTTGTTAATGACAACAAGCAACTATGCTGCTGTATTTACTATACTATGCTTTTAATTGTTATTTTGGAGTATAGTCCTTTCACTTATATTTTTAAAAAATTAACTGTGAAGCACCCTGACAGTTCCTTCAAAGGTATTTCAGAAGTTAGTGTTGTCATAGATGTCATATATGTTATTGTCCCCTGAAGACCTGCTATAGGACAAGATGTGGAGGTAGAAGACAATTGTATTGATGGTCCTGACCACATGTAGGCCTAGGCTAATGTGTGTACTTGTGCCTTAGTTTTTAACAAAACAATTTTAAAGGTTTTTTTTTTTTTAGAAAAAAGCCTATAGAATAAGGTTATAAAGAAAATATATTTTTCTACAACTGTGCATTGTGTTTTAAGCTAAATGTTATTATAAAAGAGACAAAAAGTTTTTAAAAACATTCAAAAGTTTGTAAAGTAAAAATGTTACAATAAGCTAAGGTTAATTTGAAAAAAGAAAATTTAAAAAATAAATTTAGTGTAGCCTGTTTGTTTATAAAGCCTACAGAAGTGTGCAACAATGTCCTAGGCCTTCACATGCTCTTACCACACACTCACTGACTCACTCAGAGTAACTTTCCATCCTGAAAGCCCCACTCATGGTAAGTGCCCTATACAGGTGTACCATTTTTTTCTCTTTTATACCATATTTTTACTGTACCTTTTTTATGATTAGATATTTAAATAAACAAATACTATTGTGTTACAATTACCTACAGTATTCAATACAATAACATGCTGTATAGGTTTGTAGCCTAGGAGCAATAGGCTATACCATATAGTCTAGATGTGACTAGACTATACCATCTAGGTTTGTGTAAATACACTCTGTGATGTTCACACAATGAAATCACCTAACGACACATTTCTTAAAATATATCCCCTTCATTAAGTGACACGTGATTGTAGTTGAGAGGAGTATCCTCTGTTTTTCAAAGGAGTTTGTAAAAGATACATATTATTTCTTTCTTAAATGTTTGATAAAGCTTACCAGTGAATCTGGGCCTGGATTTTATTTATAGGAAGGGTGTTTATTGTGAAATTGATTTGTGCAAATGGAGCTATTAAAATTCTCTAGTCCTTCTTGGATTGATTTTTATTGAGTTGTGTTTTTAAAGGAGTATGTCTGTTTCATCTAAGCTGTTTAGTTTATTGGTATAAAGTTATTCTTTTTTTTATTTTTCTTTTTTGAGTCAGTCTCAATTTGTCACCCAGGCTGGAGTGTAGTGGCATGCTCACGGCTACTGCAACCTCAACCTGCTGGGCTCAGGCGATCCTTACTCCTTACTGTAGCTGGAACTACAGGCATGAGCCACCATGCCCAGCTAATTTTTTGATTTATCATAGAGACGAGGTCTCACCAAGTTGCCCAGGCTGGTCTCGAAACCCTGGACTCAGGCAGTCCTCTTGCCTCGCTCTCCCAAAGTGCTGGGATTATAGGTTTGAGCCACTGTGTCTGGCTAGTTATTCTTGATATAGTCTTATTTGTTTAGTTTCTGTAGAATCTGTACTTACTAATACAGAGCCCTTCATTATTTCATTCCTAATTGGTGATATATATTTTTCTCAGTTTTGTAAAAGGCATATTTTACAAATCTTTTTCTAAAAAAGAGCAACTTTTGACTTTGTTAATTTTCTCTATTTTCTATCTCATTGATTTCTACTCTTGGTTATTTCCTTTTAAAACTTGCTTTGAGTTTAATTTTTCTTTATTTACTTATTCATTTGAGTTGGAGTCTCACTTTGTCACTCAGACTGGAGTGCAGTGGCATACCCATCTCACTGCAGCCTTGAACTCCTGAGCTCAAGCAATCCTCCCACCTCAGCCTCCCAAATAGCAGGAACTACAGGCACGTGCTACCATACCCAGCTAATTTTTTTAATAATATTTCTTTTTGAAGCTAAAGTAGAAAGAAAAGTTGATATTTCAAGTTACATAAGGTACTTGACAACAAAGACTATGTCTTATATGAATTTTTGTATCTAACACATAGTAGGCCCTTGATCAGTTATTTGTTGGTTGAATGAGTAGCATGTTGGAGTATCCAGACAAAGGAACCTAGGTTTTGCATTATGTCATTAAAATTACCTTAAAAGCCGGGCTCAGTGGCTCAGCCTGTAATCCCGCGCCTTTGGGAGGCTGAGGTGAG
>NW_007247128.1:26299-50755 GCF_000164805.1 Carlito syrichta
GCCACTGCACTCCAGTCTAGGCGACAGAGTGAGACTCCAACTCAAAAAAAAAAAAAATTACCTTAAGGGATGTCTATGCCTTTGCTTATGTTGTTGTTTCTCTTTAAAATATTTGTTTCCCCTTTCCAACTGATGAGCTCCTATATAGTTTTTTAAAATTTCAAATAAAAGTTATTCCATAATATTTTATTTGTTCAGTTAAATTTATCACATTATATTGTAGCTAGTGGTGTTTGCCAGAGCTTCTTGAGAACAATGTTTTCTTCTGAATCTTTGTGTTCTCAGTGTTTAGCAAAGAGCCTTGTATGTAGGTAGTAGCTGCTGCTTATTTAATGTTTGTTGAGTGATTGAAAGGCCAATGGGGAAATAAGAAATTTGAGGAGATCTTTTTAAACCTAGTTATAACTACTAACAGTCTATAGAAAACTGGAGAAACTTTTTATTCTGGTCATCCTATGAAGTGAACTAGTTGTGGTCAGTTAGCAGAGTATCCTTAAGTAAAATCTTTAATGGACTATTTAACTTCTACCTCTGAAACTAAGATCGTGAGTTATAAAGTAAAACCCACAGGAGTATACAGATACTTACATTTTTGTTTTGTGTAACATGCTTAATTCATTCTTGGATAGCAACAGGGGGAAGCGAGTAGAATTATCTGATGATGAGACAAAGGAAACTGAAAACATGAAGAGAAAGAGGAGAAGAATCAAACTTCCGGAGTCTGATAGCAGTGAAGATGAAGGTGGGCATTCTGATTTTGGTGAGAGGGATCAATTTTTATTTTGATGCTCAAGGAGCTAAAAAAGTAGTTTTTGTAGGATCACAATGAGAGTAGTAATTCTAGAATTGAGAGGGATATAACCCCTATTTCTGTTTGAAATCCAATTTCTGTTTGTGATCTTCTGGTAACTTGCCAAAATGACTAACACAAAGGGAAAGAGGATAAAGATTATTGTTATTATACATACTAACTAAGACATTTTCTTTTCTTAAGAGGGGGTTGTTCCCATGGCTACCTTCATGTGACTCTTTTAAGAACTGTGATGTTCTAGTATGAAGGGTATTATTGGTGATGGTCTACACCACATAAGTAAAACTATAGTAAATGGGGACAGTCTGCAGTGTCATTGTTGGAAAGGGATGGCACTATGGACTGAAGTTGTAAGATAAGCAAACAGAATAAGGACAAGAATCTCACCAAGAAAACTAATGTGCTTTTAAAAAGAATATCAAGGATCTTAATAGCCAAGATCTCTTCTCATATTGAATAAAGGAAAGTATATAGAAAAAAGGGGAAGCTGAAGAGAAAGCCACTGGGCTGAACTGACATACTGGATGACCTTACTCTGAAAAGCCTGCTTGAGAACCAGTGGTGAAAAGCTTGAGCTACTGTAGTCCATGAATTCATGGCATAATGGCTATAAAATATTTTAGGTAGTGGGGGTGGGAATCTAGTCCAAAGGAATTCAGCATCACATAAAGGTACATAGATAATAATATACTGATACTAAGGGGGATTAAAGAGGAATAATGAATATAGAAAAGGAACCTGCTGTGCTATCAAAGGACAAAATTAAATTTGTAAGGCTATTTTTACCAAGAAATTGCTCTAAGAAGAATTGAAGTGGTTACAGAGGCACCCCAAAAAGAGTATTAGCTGATCTCTAAAAGTAAGTAAAACAAATTATACATATACAGATGAGACAGTAATGTAAAAGAAATGAGCAGACTTAAGAAATAGTACTAGGAAGTTGAATCTTCCTGTGATAAATGTGCCATCTAAATTCATCTTCTGTGAATTTAGATTTTACCATTCATGCTTACATGTTAAGGACTATGGCTTCTGATATCCTGTGAGAAGTACAGTGCCCTTCAGAGACATGTTTTTTAATGACTTTTTAGAGTGAATAGGGGTAGGGCATTGTGAGCATCCCAGAGGGGCAATTGCTATGTTTTTATTCCATGTTATTTATCAAAATGTTTTGGCCAGGGTTACTGAAAGAAAAGTGGACAACTCCATGCAGACATGGGAAAATAATTACGAAATAACCTTAGGAATGTGCTAATTGGAATAGTCTTCCCTATTTCTGATCAGGAAGAGACCTTGGGAAGATTCTGGAAAAGTCTTTGAAGCCATCAGCCTAATATATATTTAAAAAGATAAACTAGATACTCCAGTATTAGTGAAGGAGTCAGCTCTAAGTCAAGGAATTACTGGGGTTGATTGAGCACTGATTACGTGCTTCTGAATAGTCTCTGTAGTTCTGACCCATAGCCCACAAAAGTAATACCCGTGGGTGATTAGAAATATAAGTGGGATTACTTAGTTTTGAAAGGAATGTGAAGAAATATGATAGAGGAGAACCTATAATAACAGATGATACAGAGCAGAAGCTCTTAGATATTTTTCCTCTGGCAAAGATAATTTTTGGCATCTGATTAAATACATAATCCTCTGCCATTTTATTCTTAAATTTCTTTTTCTCAAAGCCAGTGGGATTTTATTTTAAACCTTTACATGGTCTCTAACTTATTATTATTTTATTTCTGTTACACTGAATATGTCATACCATTCAATATGCTATCTTAAGCTAGAAGTTAGAAAAGGAGCAGTAGGAGTGGAGGGAATGCAAGTACTTAAATCTTACCTCCACCACTGTGTGACTTTAGGCAGATTACTTCTTTGATTCCCTGTTTCCTCAGCTCTAAAATGGAGATGTTATCACAAACTATGTAGGCTTTTTGTGAACATCAAATAAGATGATGTATCAAAAATGCTAAGGTAGTGTTTAATACGTGATAGGTTTTCTTATTACTCTCTCCACTCTTCCTTGTTGAGGTGTCCAGGAGGTGTTACAGTAGTAAATATACTTGCAAGTACCTTCTCTCAGAAAGTTCCCTTCAACTCCATTTTTGTAACTCTCTACCCAAGGGACTATTCCTTTCTCTTTCACCCTGGTGGGGTCATAAGTACCTTTAGTAGTTCTACATACTTTCTTCGTAAAGCCAAAAATGGGACAGACATAGAAAGAAATAACATTAAGAATGATATCTACATTGCTAGGAAGAAATATAGCTCTAATTGATATGTTTTTGCTAACATTTTCAATCCTTGCAAGTTGTTTGTAGAGAATGTTAAGCAAAGTATCCTCTTCTTTTTTGGTAATGATAGGTATTTTTAAAAATATTGAGTCCTAGGAAGCTGTGAGTACTTTCTAGGAATTGTAATTACTCATTGCTGCCAGAGAACTCTTTGATAAACAAGTGGTTACATTGCTGGATCCCTGAATTAGTTTTGCCACAGTTTTTATTCTGCCCCAACAATGATTACTTTTCTGGAATAAATGATATTTCATTACTTGAGTATCTTACATCTGAAGAGCTGCAACTCTGCCACCGATACACCAATGCATCAAATACACCAGTGCATCAAACACTCCTTTTGCTTATGTCAATGAAATGTATTGAGTCAGAATGTTTGGCTTGATAAAGACTAAAGAAGCACACACAGAATCTAGCATGTGAGTGTGGGCAAGTCTTTTTTTTTTTTTTTTTTAGTTTGAACCTCAGCTGTATAAAACAGAAATAATAGTGATTTTGTGGGTTATTATGAGATTGAATAATTGATGTTTGTAAATTCTAGAAAATGCTAGTTGTTTATCCTTAGAATATTTTTAAGGTTTGAACAAAGTAATAGATATACACAATTTTAAAAAGCAGACAAAGTAGAAGTGGTATAATAGATAGTAACTTCTACTATCTGAGTTATCTAATTGACTGATACTTGGCTTGTCGACTATCTCCCATCTGCCTTCCATCTTCCAGGGATTTGTTGCAATTTCTTTCTTTCTTTCTTTTTGAAGGTGGGAGGGGACCCAAAGGGGTTGCCTGTTGAAATTTCTTAATCGTTAAGGGCTCTTGGCTCCTGTTCTTTTCCTCTTATGAAGGGTTATAACAGTCTCTTCCCTTATTATCATAATGCTTCTCTTGGGGAATATGTGGAAAGAAGAGGGAGATACATGTTTTCTTTGAATGCTCCTCATTCCAGATTTAGTTCAGAAAGTGATGTTTTTTTCTTTATTAAAAAGAAAAAAAAATACTTGCAGTCTGTGTTCAGTGCCAGGGAAATCATGGTGTCTCTGCATCTTTGGAGTTTAGAGTCCAAAGTGAGAATGTAGATAAACTAACAGTTGGATATGGTGCAGAGAGTGGGATATTAGAGGGGACCACTAGGATTGTTTTCCTTGGTTAAGTCAAGTGGTTACTGGAAGTAGAATAAGAACACCTACATTTATTACTGTGAGTACTCAAAATTCCTTTTCGTTGGCTTCCTTGCTGCCTAAACTTTCCTCCTACCACTGTAACACATCTACCATTGTGTCCCAGGTTTCTTAATAGCTATTTGTTCAGAACAATGGATGCCTGCTTTCTTACTTATGCTCCCATTGTGTTCTAGCCTCTCAGAGCTGGGTTAGTAACTGGACCACTTTCCTTTTATGTTTCTGTCTCTTGTTTCCCAGAGCGTATAAAGTTTTGGGGCTCATTTCATACTTGAAGTGTATAATTTATTGTTTTGTTCTGGCTCTTGTTCTGCCTCCCCTCTTTAGGTCATTTGGCCTTGAACCCTCTGCTGTCATAATTTTTAACACTGACCTAATCAGTCGCAAGTATTTCAGATCCAAGACTTGTGCTAAGCATTTGAATACAGCCAGGAGATTCAGGGAGCAGGTGAGGTTAAGCAGCTACCCAGTCCCCAACCAGCAATTTCTTTGTGGTGATTAAGAATAGGTCAGCTGAGGATTTTCATTTCCCTTCATGGACCTTGTACTAAGACCACTAATTCTGTAACTATTGAGAAATAATGGGATCCCTTTGATGGGGCCCTCCCTTTTGTTGGGTGATGCCATAGCAATATTTCTTTCCTAAAAGTATTCTTTACTATTAATCTCAATGTGGCAGAACAAGCCTTATCAGTAGGGCAGTCACTAGAAGTACAGTAAGTCCCCTAATATGAACAAGTTCTGTTCTGAAAGCAACATTCATAAGTCCAGTTTGTTCATAAGCTCAACAAAGTTAGCCTAGGTACCCAACTAACACAATCTGTGCTATAGTACTGTACTATAATAGGTTGATAATACTTTTCATACAAATAATACATAAAAAACAAAAAAAGAAAATGTTTTTAATCTTACAGTACAGCACATAATAATGTATGCCAGACATGTGAACTAACTGATCGGATGTGCGAACACAGTTCACATCTTGAAAGTTTGCAACTTGAAAGTTCATATGTAGGAGACTTACTGTAGTTCCCATATAAAATATTGAACAGGTTTTTTTTTGTTTTGTTTTGTTTTGTTTTGAGTTGGAGTCTCACTCTGTCACCCAGACTGGAGTGCAGTGGCTGCTCCCGGCCACCACAGCCTCGACCTGCTGGGCTCCAGTGATCCTTCTGCCTCAGCCTTCCAAGCAGCTGGAACCACAGGCGTGCGCCACCACGCCCGGCTAAGTTTTTGATTTATTGTAGAGATGAGGTCTCGCCAAATTTCCCAGGTGGGTCTCGAACCCACGGGCTCAGGCAATCCATTCACCTCAGCCTCCCAAAGGTGCAGGATTACAGGCTGAGCCAACGATCCCAGCTTGAACAGGTCTTAATTGTTAGAGCTTTAATTGTGATCATCATTTCAAAGATGATTTCCCCCAACTCCCAAAGTATATGCTCTTTTTTCTTTTTTAGCTTTTATTTTATTTTTGAGAAAGCAGGATTTATTGAGAGGACAAAAAATCTCCCACAGCAGGAGGGGACCCAAAGGGGTTGCCCCAAAGTGTATACTCTTAATGTCAGCTAGAAATTTTCAGTCTAACAAACATCTCAGGTAATTGCAAGTAATCCTTAGATTACAGTCAAAGACTCTGGTATGGAATATATAGTACAATCTAAGGATTATCTCCACTTAGATCTTAAGAGAAAATGTCTGGTCCTGAATGGTAAGATACCATGGACTAGTTGGAATAGCAAAGGTGTAGAATCAGACCTAGGTTTGAAACCTCCTTTCTCAATTACAAGCTGTATGACTGTGGCAAGTTAAGGAATCTTTCTGAATACTCAACTGTAATGTGTGAATAATAATAATATCCATTTCTTACGGTTGTTGTGAGGATAAAGTGAAATACATGACACATAGGTGATCAGTGGATATTTATAAACCATTTCATACCCTGACTTAGCTGTAAAAGAAAGCATTTAGCTAAGGTACTTCCAGCTCTAATAATTCCTGATTCTCTGGTTTTATTTGTATAAATATCAAATTAATAAAATGTATATTTTAAAGATAATTATACAACTGCAAGTTTTTAGTTATCATGAATTACTGCTTACAAAATGCGCTTTGCTAGGTATGTACATTTAGAGGACCAGTGGAGAAGTCATTGGACTAGATAGTGTTTGTAGTTCTCTTATTTAAGTTTGCTGAATTATTTCAGTCTTCCCAGACTCTCCTGGGGCTTATGAAGCTGAATCACCATCCCCACCTCCTCCTGAGTCTCCACCTCTCGAACCAGTGCCAAAGACTGAGCCTGAACCTCCTTCCATCAAGGTAAAACTTCACTGGGATGCTTGTATTTCCATGTGTCCTTTATTGCCCAAGGACCTAAAGCTACTTTGCTTAACTAGTTCACTTGCTATATACTTCACAGATTTCAGTAGATGGTTCTTTTCTCATTCTGCTCTCCTAAAGTTGTACAGATTGGGCATCCCCTCCTTTCTCTCCTGCAGGGAGATTTTGCTGCAGGGCCTAGTCTTGGGAAAGTTACAGAGATGGATCCTGGGAGCTGTTTTGTTTTCATGACCTTCAGCATCTCTGCTGTGCTGTACAACTCCTGTTGGAATTGTGCAAAAAGAGGTCCTGTCTGCAAAGTGTGAACAAACAACCCCCTGTACATTTATTGCTCTTCAGAAGCTCTCTGGCAAAGGGCTGGATGAGAAAAACTGGCAACCAATGGGGAACTAGTTTTGAGTGATCTACATCTATTAGTGTACATAATGAAGAGTTGAGAAAATGGGTGCTGGCAATTGTTTTTTCTTGGTGGCTGTTAGTTTTCTTTAATTCATTGTATTGAGTCTGTCATTTAAATCTTACATTGATTTCCTCATTAGCTAAAGAGAACATGGGATGAAAGAGACCAGTGGAGATAAAAGGAATTTGATATTAGTAATACCTATTTGAGACCAAATTAGATGCACATAATGTTGAGATGTCAAGGCCGCCATAACAAGTATCTACAGCAAGGGCATATGCCATAGAAACCCTTGGTCTAGTTTAAAGACTGTCCTTGTCTCCTTAATAATAATATCTGCCCCAATCTTCCACAGTGTATTGCAGTGGTCTGCTTTCCTTGTCTTTCTTCTCCACTAAGGTCCTTATCCTTTTTTTCTTTTTAACCATGGTGCTTACTCTACCTAACAAAAGTTTAACTGAATTATCATATTTCTTTCCTTGGCATACCTCCATTCTTCTCATAAACACCAAAATGTCAAGCCTTTGCATACAATGAGCATAACTGGTCTGTGTGGTTGAGTTGTTCTCCTGAAAGTGAAGTGTAGAGTTCCTCTGTCAACTTTTTTATCATACTGGGATATTGGAGAGTGATTATTATAGATTTTAAAGCTTGTGTTATTTTTCTCTATAGCATAATCAGTCAGTTTAACACTGTATCCTCTGATCTTCTGCTGATCTTTCAGAGCTCAAGTGGAGAAAACAAAAGAAAACGAAAGCGTGTACTGAAATCTAAAACTTTTGTGGATAACGAAGGCTGCATAGGTAAGACAGATTTTTGACTTCAAATTCTGAGACAGAATCTCTTATTACCATAGAAAGAGGCACCATAATCCCTTTTGGAGCAGTCATCTCAAATAACCTTGGCACTCTGATGTCCTCTCTCAGGGGACATGAAGAGATTGCTGGTAATTATACAGGACAAACTTATGCAAGTGCAAATATTTCAAAAATGTAAGTTTCCTTGAAGTTTTCCATTCAAATTGCATGAAAAAGCAAATAGAGATGGAATATATACTGAGATATACGTAAAAATAAATCAGCTGGTGTTAGGTAGAAGGAGAATGTATGAAGTGTTTCCACAATGGTGGACACACTTCTTTGTAACAGAAGATAGCAATACAGAGCGTTTGTATAAAAAAGACAGCTGTGGGTATACCCTTTGTATCATATGGCATAACTTGAAAAGATAAATAATTTATTGTAGCCTTAAAAGAAAGAGACAGGGCAACCCTCTCTGATTCTCTCCCATTGTGTGAGCTTTTCTGTCCTCTCAATAAAACCTGCTTTCTAAAAAAAAAAGAGAGACATTCAAAGTTGGAGCTGGGCTCGGTGGCTCAGCCTGTAATCCCGTGCCTTTGGGAGGCTGAGGTGAGTGGATTGCCTGAGCCCGCGGGTTCGAGACCCACCTGGGCAACGTGGCGAGACCTCCTCTCTACAATAAGTCAAAAATTAGCCGGGCGTGGTAGCGCGCGCCTGTAGTTCCAGCTACTTGGAAGGCTGAGGCGGAAGGATCGCTGGAGCCCAGCAGGTCAAGACTGTGGTGGCCGGGAGCGGCCACTGCACTCCAGTCTGGGCGACAGAGTGAGACTCCAACTCAAAAAAAAAAAAGTTGAAGGCAGAGCATATCGAAGTATCAAGCAGCACAGATCGAATATATCTATCTGCAGTAAGCTGGAAAAGTAAAATTGGAAAATTAATATTCTTTTGATAAATTTTATTTTTTGACATTTGCAATTAGAAATTTTTTATCTGTTTACTTAGTTTATAGAACAATGGCAAAATGAAAAGACAAGAGTTATAATGTAAGTAGCAGTGGAGATGAGTTAGATTTAGACTTTTGTACAGACAAGTAAGAAAAAGTAAACATTGATGTGTAAGAAAACAATAGTAGCGATATTGATATCATGCCACCAAGAAGAAAATGACAAATGTAATGGAAAGTGAGAGCTATGAAAGTGTTAGTAGTTTTGAAGCAGTAGAAGATAGCGTATAGACAAGAGTAGAATAGGAAGATTTTACAGAAAAAGCCGATCCTCTAGTGAAAATAAATTTTTGTTGTACATCCTCAAACAACAGGACCACAAATAGCAAGTAATATAAGAGAACCGATTGACTATTTTACTCTGTATTTTACAAATGAATTAGTGGATAGTGTAATAAAAAGAAACAAATTGTTATAGAGATGAAAAAATAAGGAAAAGAGCAGCTATTACACAAATTGATTTGGTGTAAGTTCCATGACGTTGACCAACAGGAATTTTTAGCTTTTATCGCAGTTATCCTAAATATGGGAATAACTCAAGTACCAAATTTGCAAGAGTACTGGTCAACTGCTTTCAGTAGTAAAATACTCTTCTTTTTGGAAGCATTCATTAGAGAAAGGTTTATGCAAATCTTCTGGATGCTTCATTTGAAGACACGTGTGTCAAGTGATGGAACCATCAGGACTCGTATTCAGAAGGCCAATGATTATTTGGAATACATCGATTCAAAATTTTTGCAGTATTTTATACCAGGCCAGGCAATTTGTGTTGACAAATTTTTTGTTTTGTTTGTTTGTTTTGTTTGTTTGTTTTTGAGTTGGAGTCTCACTCTGTCGCCCAGACTGGAGTGCAGTGGCCGCTCTCGGCCACCGCAGCCTCGACCTGCTGGGCTCTGGCGATCCTTCCGCCTCAGCCTTCCGAGTAGCCGGAATTCCAGGCATGCGCCACCACGCCCGGCTGATTTTTTGATTTTATTGTAGAGATGAGATCTCACCAAGTTGCCCAGGTGGGTCTTGAACCCACGGGCTCAGGCAATCCAGTCACCTCAGCCTCCCAAAGGCGCGGGATTACAGGCTGAGCCACCGAGCTTGGTGGTTTTTTTTTTTTGAGTTGGAGTCTCACTCTGTCACCCAGACTGGAGTTCAATGGCTGCTCCCAGCCACCACAGCCTCGACCTGCTGGACTCCGGCGATCCTTCCGCCTTAGCCTTCCAAGTAGCTGGAACTACAGGCGCACGCTACCACGCCCGGCTAGTTTTTTTATTTATTGTAGAGATGAGGTCTCGCCAAGTTGCCCAGGCGGGTCTCGAGCCCACGGGCTCAGGCAGTCCACTCACCTCAGCCTCCCAAGGTGCGGGATTACAGCCACCAAGCCCGACTTGTTGACGAATTTATAACATACAATCCAAATAAGCCTACCAAATGGGGTAAGCACATTTATGCACTAGCTGATTCAAAAACAGGGTACCTTTTTTCAGAACTTCCCTACTATAGCAACTAACTTCCAAAAACATCATTCGATCTGATATTACAGTAAGCACCAAAATTCTATTACATTTATATAAAAAGTTGTTGGAAAAAGTTCCCAATGCAGTAGGATACCACATGTTTGCTGACAGTTATTACACTAGTATTGTCCTAGCAGAAGAGCCACTAAAGATGAAATGTTTTCTTACTGGTACAATCAAAGTCAACTCAAAGGGAATACCGCCAGTACAAATTAAAAACCACCATTTTAAAAAAAACAGTAATATATAGGAAAAATAATCTTATGGTTTTTGCATGGAAGGACAAAATGATTGTTGCAATTCTCAGTACTTGAAAATATGAGCAATGTGGATTGTGTGGATCAGTATGCTTCTACATATTGTTTTTTGCAAATCTTTAAAATGGTGGAGGAAATTATTCTGGGAACTAGAAATATGTTATATTAATTCCTATATACTGTATTGAGCATCAAAAACAAAAATGAGAAAACTATGTCCCATTGGAAATTTATCAAGCTTCTGACTGATCAGTTGAAAAGTGGTTTTCAGGAATCATGACTGTGTCCTTCCACATCGTCTTTGAACAACAGACTGGACAATAAAGTACTTATTATTATTGTTGTTATTATTATTTTTGTTTTGTTTTTTGTTGTGTTTTTTTTTTTTTAGTTGAAGTCTCACTCACTCCTTCGCCCAGGCTGGAGTGCAGTGGCATGCACGCTCACGGCCACCCTGGTGTTGACCTTCTGGGCTCCAGCAATCCTTCCGCCTCAGCCTTCCACATAGCTGGAACTACAGACGCATGCTACCATACCTAGCTATTTTTTATTTTATTGTAGAGATGAGGTCTCTCCAAGTTGCCTGGGCTGGTCTCGAACCCAGGGGCTGAGGCAATCCACTCGCCTCGGCCTCCCAAACTGCTGGGATTATAGGCTGAGCCACCAAACCCAGTCTTTTTTTTTTTTTGAGTCATAGTCTCATTATTGTCGCCCAGGCAATAGCACGCTCTGCTCATGGCCACCACAGCCTCGACCTGCTGGGCTCAGGTAATCCTTTTGCCTCAGCCTTCCAAGTAGCCGGAACTATAGGCATGTGCCACCATGTCCAGCTAACTTTTTTATTTTTATTGTAGAGACTAGGTCTTGCTGTGTTGCCGTCTTGAACCCACGGTCTCAGGCAATCCTTTAGCCTCAGCTTCCCAAAGTGCTAGGATTATAGGCATGAGCCACCAGCTTAAATTACTTTTTTTTTTTTTTGAGTTGGAGTCTCACTCTGTCACCTAGAGTGCAGTGGCCGCTCCTGGCCACCGCAGCCTCGACCTGCTGAGCTCCGGCGATCCTTCCGCCTCAGCCTTCCAAGTAACTGGAACTACAGGCACACGCTACCATGCCTAGCTAATTTTTGATTTATTGTAGAGATGAGGTCTCACCAAGTTGCTCAGACGGGTCTCGAACCTGTGGGCTCAGGCAATCCACTCACCTCAGCCTCCCAAAGGCGCGGGATTACAGGCTGAGCCACCAAGCCCGGCTTTAAATCACATATTATTAATATGGGAGGAAGAAAACAAGACTGCAATGTCTGTTTGAATAAAAAACACCAGGTGGAAGACTTCCAATAAATTACTGTTGCACAACCTGTATCAATGAGCCTACAATGTGAGTCAGTCACTGTTTTGCACGTTAGAAAAATAAGATATAAAATTTTGATTTTTTTGGTCCGAAATAAGTTCCTCAGTGTCCAAAATTCCATTATAAGCCAAATATCATTACAATAAAATAATTGGTTCCGATGCTATACTATCTAATCTGAAATTATTCATTTTTCACTATTTGGTAAAAAAGTTCAGTCAAGTTGCTGGTAGGTGATCTGTGAGATGTCTCTGAGTGCAGAGGATTAGTATGCTTATGAATCTTCCCCAAGGGATGTTCATGCTGCTTGTGTATGGCCCACACATTAAATAGAAGAGTGTAGAGAATGCTACAACTAAAGTTAGAACCCTTGGGTTCTTGTTTGGACTAAACACTATACAAATAAGCACTGAGGTCTTTGTTGAAAATTGTGTCATCGCTGGTGGGAGTTTTTTGGTTGTTGTTACTATTGTTTTGAGTTGAGGTCTCACTGTTGCCCAGGCTAGAGTACAGTAGCATGATCATGATGATCACAGCTCATGGCAGAAATATGTGACCTCCTGGGCTCAGGCAATTCTTTCACTTCAGCATTCCAAGTAGCTGAAATTACAGGCACGCACCACCATGCCTTGCTAATTTTTTTATTTTTTGTAGAGATGAGATTTCACTATGTTGCCCAGGCTGGTCTCGAACTCCTGGGCTCAATCATCATCTGCCTGCCTTGGCCTCCCAAAGTGCTGGGATTACAGGCATGAGCCACTGTACCCAGCTAGTGGGGAGTTTCTTGATTTGTGAATAGAGGTAAAGTATCCATTTTACCTAAAGGTGGGGTTGCTTTGAAGATTCAAGTGATTTATCTAAAAACACTCAAAATGGAAACCATAGTACAGACTTAAGATGTTATAGATGTTGAGAAGCACTTGATTTTTTAGGATGGTTGTTTTAAGAGTTGTTTTAAGACTAGGTGTAGTGGCTCATGCCTGTAATTCCAGCACTTTGGGAGGCTGACTACTTGAGCCCAGGAGTTCAAGTCCAACCTAGGCAACATAACAAGACCTCACCTCTACAAAAAAAAAAAGAAAAGAAAAAAAATTAGCCAGCTGTGAGGGCATGTACCCGTAGTCCCAGCTACTCGGGAGGCTGAGGCCAAAGGATCACCTGAGCTCAGGAGTTCGAGTCTGCCATGCACTGTGATCATGCTACTGCACTGCAGCTTGGGCAACAGAGTGAGACCTCGATTCAAAAAAACAAAGGAATGGTAGTTTTATAAATCTGAACAGTAGAAAAGAAGTTCTTATAGATTATTAGACTCTGAAGAGAATATCCAAAGCCTTTAATATTTGGTTCCATTTGTTCTTCAGACGGATATGACTCATCCAGATTGCTTTCTTTATGTTTCCATTTCTTTTCTTTTTTCTTTTTTTGAGTTGGAGTCTCACTCTGTCGCCCAGACTGGAGTGCAGTGGCCGCTCCCGGCCACCGCAGCCTCGACCTGCTGGGCTCCAGCAATCCTTCCGCTTCAGCCTTCCGAGTAACCGGAATTACAGGCATGCGCTACCACGCCCGGCTGATTTTTTGATTTATTGTAGAGATGCGGTCTCGCCAAGTTGCCCAGGTGGGCCTCAAACCCGTGGGCTCAGGCAACCCACTCACCTCAGCCTCCCAAAGCGCGGGATTACAGACTGAGCCACCGAACCTGGCTATGTTTCCATTTCTAAGCCATGTTAGGTAAAAGCATGTGCTCATTAAGCAGGCCTATAGAGAAATTTAGAATTCAGGCTTTGAGTCATTGACTGATCTTCAGCCATGTTTTAGTTTCTTCACCCTTTCCATAATCAAATCAGACTTCTTTGAGGCTTTTAAGATTTAGCATTTGAGACCCAGTGGGATGCTCAGATCCCAGTACTGTGTTTTTGTTTGAAAAGAGTGTGAAAATATATATATTCCAATACATTTCCTGGTACAAAAAAATTAAAACAATAAAAAAGAGATGTGAGTTTAGGCCCTTAAACCTTGTGTTAATTGGATAGCCTGTGATTATTATTTTTCTTTCCTTGTGGCACCTGCCACAGCTTGGATCTCCTAGAAAATTCCTCCCCTTTTTTATTTTTCTTTTCTAGTTCAAATTTCTGTTTCAAAAAGTTTCATTGGCTCTGAAGAATCAACTTTTCCTAGGCAATGTGGTTAATACTAGTGAAGATATTCTGTCAGTTGTGTGCCCTGTCTCATTTCTCACCTTCTGCTCCTCTGTGAAGCCCTCTACCATTTTAATTGTAGCCTGGGATTATAGAATAAAATTCTTTACATGTGGAAATTCTGTCTTTTCAGTGCCAAGTTTCTTGTGAGCCTATGAATTTTGAAATTGAGTGGTTTTGGTTGTTTTTTGGTGTGTTCTGTCATTTTCACACCTCTTGGTTTGGCCATTGGTGGTAATATATATATGTATATTTGCTGTTGAATTTCTTCTTCTTTTTAACGTAACATCAGTGCTAGTTTTTTCCTCCTCCTTCTAAATAAAAGAAAAAAGTAAAAAATCTCTGAGAGTTCATTGGGAATTTGTGGCTAATTACTTATTGCTTTGCTCAAAACATAGTACTCAAGCTTTGGCCAGGTGTGGGATGTGGACTTTTTTTGCACTCTTGTCTCCAGACAGGACTATTAAGAGCCTTGGATGCAGCAATGAAAACTGTGCACATAGCACTTTTTTTTTTTTTTTTTAAGGTTTTTAGTCCAAGCTCAGCCTAATGAATCTTGGCTTTGGTTACCAACAAAGGAGTTCTACTTTCCTGTCTGCTCAGACTATTCCAAATGTACCAGCACAAGGGGCTTGCCCTGTCCTGTGCCGGATCAGATTTGTCTTGTTTAGAAAGCTGATCTTTTCCTTTCTATGAGTTTGCAGCAGAGACTACTTAGGCCACCAAGATAAATTTGGGGTATAGACTCTTGGACAAGGGATAAATTTCTTAGAGCAAAGCTGTTGAAGGGAAAGAAATCTGATGTTACCCACAAAAAACAGGTTTTTGAGTTTTTTTTTTAAACGACAGTGTCTTACTCTGTTGCCCAGGCTGGAGTACAGTAGTGTGATCCTGGCTCACTGTAGCTTAGACCTCTTGGGCTCAACAGATCTTTTTACTACAACCTCCTAAGTACCTGGGACTACAATGTGGCGTGTGCCACCATGCCCAGCTAGGTTTTTGTGGTTTTTTTGGCAGGGTTGTAGAGATGAGGTCTCACTCTGTTGCCCATGCTGGTCTCAAACTCTTGGGCTCAAGTGATTCTCCCATTTCAGCAGTGCTGGGATTACAGGTGAGAGCCACTACGCACAACCAAAAACCAGGCCTTTTAAAATGGCAGCCAGAAAAGGGGCATGTTATTCAGCTAAAATAAAAGTACTGTATTTTTAAGCTGAAATCTCCTTTGTCTTGGATTTTGAAGTAGCTACAGCTTTGAATGTAAACATTATTTTAGTTCTTAAGGTATACTGAGTATGCTGCTTAAGAAATTTTTGCTGGTGTTCTCCTGTTTTCAACTCCCCCAAGCAATATATTGCACAAAATTGGCAATGAGACAGCCAGTGGTTTCATTAATAGGAATGAAATAATGAGCTAATTGATGTTGAACTGTAATATTGTAGACATGCTGCCATTTGAATGTAGAATATAGCTTATGAAGGAGCAAAATCTTATACCACCAGCTAGTAGTAAGTCATTTCCTTTCTGTATCTGTAGATGGCTCTTCAGACTTTCCTAATTTAAGATATTAAATAAATAGCAGCTCATGTTAATTCAGTTACATAATGCTTTTGAAGATACATGTGAGATGGGGGTGGTGTTTTGGGATCATAAATGCTGAATAAGTATGCCATGGAAATTCTCTAAGTATCGTAGAGCAACATTTCTTAAACTTTGATGACTGGTGTATTACTTGAGGATCTTGCTAAAATTGGAATTCTGGTTTAGTAGGCCAGGGATGGGAGGGAAAGTCTGCATTTCTAATAAGCTTATGGGAAATTCTGAAGCCTTTGGTCTGTGGAGCACAGTTTGAGTAGTAAGGCCTTTTAACATTTTTAACATTTATCAGTATTTTTTAGCCTCTAAGTGAGCAGGAGTCATCAAAGTGGATTGTAGGCTCTGAAAAGACAAATTATGGAAACTCTTCGGGAAGTGATTGCTAATTGTGTGGTATTAATGGGATTAGATGGGTAAGGGTGAAAGAGGCTCCAGTGGCAATAGCACTTTAACTTTTCAAACAGGGGCAGAAAGAACATTGATTCCCAAATTGTGGTCCCCAGACCAGCAGCATCTCCATTATCCAGAACATGTTAGAAAAGCAAATTCTCAGGTCCCACCCCAGGCCTCTGAATCTGAAACTTTGGAAATAGAACCTGACAATCTGTGTTTTAAAGGGTACTGCCAGTGGTTCTGCTGCATATTAAAGCTTAATATTATATATAAGTAGCAGACTAGGTATTAGAACACAGATACATTTGATTCCAAAGTTTATGCTTATGCTTCTAGAAGAATTTGAGATATATATACCTTACACACACACACACACACACACGTTCTACAAAGCTTCTAGACAATTATTATCAATAATTAAGAGCTTGAGAATATAATTGTTCTTTAATAAGAAAAAAATACCTTAATCATTTGAGCATGTATTATGCATATTAAGTTATTCTTCTCAGCTTAAAAAAGAGAGAGAAATATTTTCCTTCACTGATTCTCTATCACTTGCTGCAACCAGGAAGGCTGAGAAAGGGTTTAAATGGTATCGGTTACACAGCAGCTGCAGCTCTCTAAAGTCACAGGAAGGTGGCATCGTACCGTTTCTTGTGGTTGGTATATGTACTGCAGTAGTATGCAAGAGACCCTACTCAGTTTTTTGACATTATGGCAGGAAGCCACTGTCTGTGCCGATGCCCTTTAGGGCTTGTTTGTAATGACTGCTCTGATACTGTCCTTTTCCAAGTTTCTCTTGGGGAGGGTTTGATGAGTTTTAATAGCAGAGGAAAAGCCAAATTATGTCTTTGGCTAACAGGGAGTAAGAGAACTGGTAACTTTGTTTCTCATTTTATCATTATCCTTCTTAGAAGTTGTAAGCATGTCATCTGATAGAGTTTGCTTGGGGCAGTTACCTTTACAATGTGGACTACTACTACTACATCTTGGGTTAATTAGCCATTCTTCAGAGTTAAGAACTGAACAGTTAGGCTAGGTGGCTCAGCCTGTAATCCCGTGCCTTTGGAAGGCTGAGGTGAGTGGATTATCTGAGCCCGTGGGTTCGAGAACCACCTGGGCAGCGAGACCTCACCTCTACAATAAATCAAAAAATCATCTGGGTATGGTAGTGCATGCCTATAATTCCGGCTACTTGGAAGGCTGAGGCAGAAGGATCGCCGGAGCCCAGCAGGCAAGGGAGCGACCACTGCACTTCAGTCTAGGTAACCGAGTGAGACTCCAACTCAAAAAAAGAAACTGAACAGTTGAGTAACCAGTCTGTTCTTAGGATGTGCAGAAAGTGAATGACATCAGGGTAGAGCTAGCCAGGAGGGTCCATGATGGTGAACATGACTAGACAGAATGGGAGTGGGCAGGTAGACTAGAGGTTTTAAACCAGCAGGGAGATGAGATTCAAGAAGCCAGTCTTCTGGAGTTACAAGTAGGTGTTTCAAATATAGACAATTCAGATGCTGAGCTCAGGAAATTAGCTAGCATAGACCAGGACCCAAATAAAGGATTCGTAATTAAATGATAAAGGTTCATTTAAAGGCATGGGACATAGTAGTGAAGGAGGAAGAATGAGTGTTAATTCTGAGTCCCAAACAGAGACTGTGCTTTCTACCTGAGGTTAAGCAGGAACCTTTCCTGGTAGGTTAAGTACCAGGTAAGCACACCTGCCTTGATCAGAGGGTCTGAGGTGATTGGGATGAACAAGACATCTCATTCTCTTGATAAAGTAAATGACTCAACCCACCCATGTTCCATTTTTTTCTTACTCTACCAGTTACTGAAAAAGTCTACGAGAGTGAGTCCTGCACAGATAGTGAAGAGGAGCCCAAAATGAAGACGTCTTCTGTACACAGACCTGCCATGACTGTGAAAAAAGAACCCAAAGAGGAACGAAAGGGCCCTAGAAAAGGGGCTGCTGCTCTGGGCAAAGCCAACAGACAAGTGTCCATTACTGGCTTCTTCCAGAGGAAGTAAACTGCCACCTCTGGAAGGTCAGAGACTTGGCGTGGTCAAGGGAGAAGACCAAGATGTACAGATCACTTACTGTGTAAGTTCATCTAGAGCCTCACCTGACCTGTGTCAGACTTCTCTTTTATCCTGTGAGGCTTATACTATTTCTGGTTTTTAACCACAAGGAAATCACTTGGAAGTAGGAGACAAAAAGAATATTTAAAAAGCCGTTACCTTCTAGTGGCATTTTTTAAGCACAATCTTTGACCTGTCCAGGAGAAGAATTTACACCAAAATTAAACTGGAACAGGTTTCAGAATGATCACTGAAGCCATTTGGTGGCTAATTCACTGTGCCCCACTCGCCCTATGCCCTGGTCCGTATGTGACTCAGGATATTCCTTCTTGTTTCTCTGTGTTCTGTGAACTTGTGTGGGTGTTTTTTGTCCCTGAATTCTACTGGCTGTGTTTACTACTACTTTTGTCCTCCTCTCTCCACACTTCTATTCCCTAACTCCATGAAGCTGTTTTCTGTAAGTCTTTTAAATCTTGGTTGGTCTAAAGGCCAAAACAAAAATCTCCCTGTAGCCCTCTTCCTCCATTATACAATACACTGACACCTGGCCACAGACCAGGACATTGCTTGTGTTCCACCCCTTTCACAAAAGCTCTCTAGACCTTCACTCACAATTAGCAGTTTGGGAAAAGCCTCAGGCAGAACATGAATAGAAATTTAATGATGTATTCAACTCCACCAGAAATTACTTAGAGTCAGCATTGACGCTATTAGAGGAGTTGTCATGTTGCTGACACAGATACCCTGTGTCAGCTTTATACTGCTCTTTGGGGTTGTGGGTCTCCCCCCTTCCCACTCTCAGTACCTAGAGAATAAAACCCATACAGTGAGATAAGGGCTAAAAAAGAGAGCTCTCTTCATATGGTATACAACAATTACATCAGATTTCTCCTTCTCAAGAAATAGAATGTTCAGAAGCAGCAACTGCCCAGGAAATTAGTAAGGGAGATAAGGCTCATACACAGATACTCCTTTACCTTTTTAGCTCCTCCATTTGCCTAAAGTACAAGCTCCCTAAGAAGAGATGGAGAGACTGAATTGTTAGTAGGTCTAAACAGCAAATAAAATGTTTTCATTTGTTACTTATGGAAAACCATGTACTCCAGTGATCACTTTCAAGTGACTTCCATTACGGCTGGACAGGCAGTGGGCTCCGGTGAATGGTGGCGGTGTGGCAGTGATCTTCTCAGTGAGCTCTGAGGAAGAGAGCAGGCTCGACTGCTGATGTGACTCATGTGAACAGACAAAGGATGTCTGATCTCCTTCTGCCTCAGCCTGGTGTATGTCATAAGTGATGCAATCAGCCATCTCTTGTTTAAGGTTAGGATTGTGACTGACCTTGGGATTAACACATGCTTCTTTAGCAACCAAGCATGAGCTTGATTAAGACCAGAGGCTTGAGAGATGAGTCCTGGCATTATGTCCAGGACTTAAGAAGGAAGCAGCTTTGTATAACAAGCTGAATAAAGGTTGACATATTCCAAAACCCTTTCTTTTTAAAATGAAGAAGAATAGAGTGGCTTATACCTGTAATTCTAGCACTTTGGGAGGCCAAGACAGGAGAATCACTTGAGCCCAGGAGTTCAAGACTGTCCTGGGCAACACAGTGAGATCCTGTCTCTACAAAAAATTAGCCAATTGTGATGGCACTCACCTGTAGTCCCAGCTACTCAGGAGGCTGAGGTGGAAGGATTGCCTGAGCTCGAGAGATTGAGGCTGTGGTGAGCCATAATTGCCACCACATCCAGTCTGGGTGACAGAATGAGACTCCGACTCAAGAAAAAAAAAGAGGATAGAAGGTCTGGAAAACCTGGACTTAAACTTTTACAAAAAACTTCTGGAGAGGACTCCCTTTTAAACAGTTATTTTTGTCATTGCCTCTAGTCATTTTCTAAATAGGAATGGAAAATTAAAAAAAAATCAGTCCAGCCTTTATTCGTATTATTACTATGCTGGGATCTCTAATAAGATGGAATTTGAATCGAAAAAAATCTAGTGCTGGTTAGAGTTCCATCTTTTAAGGGATAATGCAAATCCTATGAGCTCTATACCCAATATGCTGCCTAAACTCTGAGCTGTCTGCAAGACTTAGTATTGAATGGTAGCTTTTTAAAAATTTTTATACAGTACTCTACCATGTTATCCACATGAGTTAAATAAATTTGAGAAGTTGTTTTAAAACAGTGCTTCAAACTGAATGTCTGATGAGTCTGTTATTTGACAGGACAGCAGCAGTGTGTGCCATTATTTAAACTCTGAACAGGAAGAAGGCTGGTCTTCAGTTTATATAAAAACTACATATCCATGGTCTGAGATGGATAAGTTATTCTCTGCCTTCATCATTTTTTTTGTCCTCTGGGAAATCTTAGTTTCAGCCAACTTCATTTTGTAGTTCAGTTAGAAGAAAATCTAGTCCTGATCTCACACAGTGTATTTGTTTGACTTTTTGCTTTCTAGCTGTATGACCTTGAACAAATTTCTGAGGCTCAAGCTCTTTATCAAAATAGAGAAAAATGCGTTACCATGGGTTGTCAAGACTAAAGTAATGTATATGTAGCATAAATTCAGTACACAGTTGCAGGCATAAAGATGCTCTACAAATAGTGACTTCCTTTCTGATGTCATAAGTGATGCAATCAGCTACCAACTTCCTGAAATGTTATCTAGGATATGACCCAGATGGCATACTCTTTCATAGTCATTCTGGTTATACACGTGGTCAAAAGAGGTTTTAAAGACTGAATATTTTCCTATAGAAAGAAAAATTTGTAGATGACTATATTTATTATTCATTTATTATGTATCTACTATGAGTCAGCAGGCTCCTGTCTTTAGGACCTAGTGGAAGAGTCAAGCCAGTAAAATGAAGTGCCAAAGCCATATATGAGTACGGTTACAGATAAACACAGGGTCCCTGGAGAGTTCACAGGAGGGTGGGTGTCAAGGAAGTCTTCCTGGAGGAGAGGAAACCAAGCAGTTCCTTGAAGGATGAGTAGGATTTTACAAAACAAAAAAGAATGGAAAGGATTTTCCAACCAAAGGAACATGACTTTTGAGGGAAGAAATGGACTGTAGAATTAGAGGAAAGGGAGGAAAATGTATTGAGAAATGAAGTTGGGGTTCTGCTAAGGATTATTTGTATATAATTGGGGCCAACTGAAGAATTTTAAGAGGAGTAATATTCTTAGTTGTGCATAACAGCCTGGCATTTACTTTGATTTCGTATGCCACGATAGTATTTCTGCCTATGCATAGATATTGTGTCTTAGTTCCAGTAGTAGTAAAGTTAAAATTCTAATAGTATTAAAGAAAATCATTATGGTTCAGACAAAGCTGTTTGATTCTGGCAGCCAGCATAGACAGTTGTAGTGTTTCTCTTGTCTTCCCATATCAAAATAGATTTCTTTAGCAGAATCAGTTTTTAAAAGTGATTTCAAAAGCTGGCAGTTCTCTGACACTCTCAGTGATATAAGCCTCCACCAAGCTCCCTGAAAAAAAGCTGCGGGAGTTAGGGGAACAAGTGGAACAGTTCTATTCCTTTTCTATCTTTGTTTCTTTAAGAAGTCACTAGTTAGTATACAGGAGAGAGCTGAAGAGAAAGGCCATATAAGGAAACTAAATAGTTTCTCCAGGACATGAGTAGAATGAGTGCTTAATAATGTATTTGCCAGAAATGTACTCTGTGTCAAGACTCGTTTGGTAAACTTGTCTTCTTTCATTGGTTCCGGGATTTCATTATGCCGTAAGGCAGCTTTTACCACCATGAAACATTCTGGGGCCGCCTCATCTTGTGAGAAGGCAGTATTGCTTTCTGAGTTATTGCTCTGGCAGCTCTGTAAATTAGTCCATGCTGTCACCATGCCCTCTCTGAAGGGCACATTGTACCCAAATGACTGCATTTAGGATTGACTCTTGCCACTCCCTGCTGCATGACACTTCTCTCCACTTGTATCTGTGTCCAGTTTTTTGTGTTCTTAAGTGCAGGCCACCCACAGATTGCCACCCAGGCTTTTTAGCCAGAGAAACTTGGTAAGGCTTCTGATCCAATATTTTTCCATTGGATCAGAACTCACCTTAACTCTAGAAGTCTCCTTCCATTTCAAACCCTAAGTGTTTTCCGACTCCCTCCCCTGCTTTATTTTTCTCATTTGCTGTTGCCAGACTACTTGTTTCTTGAAGCTTCACTTTGGCTCCCCCTCCCTGAGTTCTTCGTGGCTGGTCCTTTAGCTTCTTCCTTTGGTCTTTTAGCCTTTCTTTCTCAAGGCTCTTCTCCATGGGGCATGTCTTTTGCTGGACTACTCTTAAAGAATGCAAAAACCACTTTGTTGATTGTCTGTTTTGGATCATTCAAATCCAAAGCATCAAGCAGTTGTTGAATGCTAGTTATATTTAGTCCTGGACAAGAAACTTTAGGGACTGCAAAAGCCCAGAAGCTACCATTTTGGAGCACCAGGATATACACACTAAAAAGCATATAGCAGTTGAGACAATGCTTAGGTGAATGGCAGACAAAGGACTTAATTCAGAAAATAATCAGGATAATCATAATGGGCAAAATGTTACAGTCCTGTGCAAAGAACAGTAAAGGATTCAAGACAAGAAACAGGCTGAGGAGGGTCACCATTTTAGTGAGTCTTCAGCTGTTTGAACGTCATTCACCGTTTATACATTTATGATATAAGTAAACTGTGATTAAGTGAATCTTTAATTAGTGGAGTTATTTCTGTTCTATTTTAAGAATGAGAGTATTGGCCGGGCTTGGTGGTTCAGCCTGTAATCCCAGCACTTTGGGAGGCCAAGGCAAGTGAATTGCCTGAGCCCACGGGTTCGAGACCAGCCTGGGCAACTTGGTGATACCTCATCTCTACAATAAATCAAAAATTAGCCGGGCGTGGTAGCACATGTCTGTAGTTCTGGCTACTTGGAAGGCTGAGGCAGAAGGATCACTAGAGCCCAGCAGGTCGACGCTGGGGTGGCCGTGAGTGTGCCACTGCACTCCAGCCTGGGTGATAGAATGAGACTCCAACTCAAAAAAAAAAAAGAGTATTGGCAAAAAAGCAAGCAGTTACCAAGGATTATTTCCAAAGGCAGTTTATAGGATATATATTGAGTTAGCATAGGTTCAACTCAGTTGTATGCACAAGCAACAATTTTGGCATACTGGGGAAGCAGGGTGCTGTGATGGAAACAACGCGGGCTTGTTGTTTCCCTGGGAGGTAGGACCCTGGATTCAAACGCCATCTGAGGCACTGACCTTAAGCAAAGTACTCATACTCTGTAAACTTCAGTTTTCTCATCTTTAAAATGAGCCACGAGGCAGGGCACAGTGGCTCACGCTTATAGTCCTAGCACTTTGGGAGGCAGAGGAGAGAGGATGGCCTGAGTCCAGGGTTTTGAGACCAACCTTGGCAACTTGGCAAGACCTTGATCTCTACAATACATTTAAAAACTGGCCGGGTGTGGTGGCACACACCTGCGGTTCCAGCTACTTGGAAGGCTAAGGCAGAAGGATCGCCTGAGCCCAGCAGGTTGAGGCTTCGGTGGCCGTGAACATGCCACTGCACTCTAGCCTGCGCAACAGAGTGAGACTCTGACTCAAAAAAGTAAATAAAATGAGCCACCACCTACCTTAAAGGGTTCTTTTAAAACTTGAATGAAATAATGCATGGGCAGTCCCTAGTATTTTGACACACATTAAACTGATACAAAGCACAATAGCAGCATTTTTAAAGCATTTACTATGTGCCAGACACTGTTCCAAACACATTAGATGTATCAACTCTTAATCCTCATAACAGTTCTATGAGGTAGGTACTTTTATTCCTATTATGCACATGAGGAAACTGAGACAGAGAGTTTAAGTAACTTACTCAAGGTCAGAGTCAGGATATAAATCATGACAATTCAACTTCATTACCTGCCATCTTAACCCCTATGCTGTATCACCTCTTGGTCATATATTAGTTCATACTTCCATACTGCCTAGTGATGATTGATGTCCATTTTATAAGTGAAAAAGTACAGCTAGTTGTTCAGATCCCAGATTGTCAGACTCAAAAAAATCTTAATGTTTATCTAAGTCAACCACTCGTCATGTTTGCGTCCGTTCTCTCTACAGCATTCCTGCCAAGAGGTCTTCAATCTATAAACAAAGATTCAATTATGCTCATTATACCATACTTACCACATTACAAAGTTAGATAAGTAAGAGTATGTTAAGAAGAATTTTTTTTTTTTTTTTAGTTGGAGTCTCACTCTGTC
>NW_007247128.1:51015-63781 GCF_000164805.1 Carlito syrichta
AGTGGATTGCCTGAGCCTGCGGATTCGAGACCCGCCTGGGCAGCGAGACCTCATCTCTACGATAAAATTAAAAAATTAGCCGGACGTGGTAGTGCGCGCCTGTAGTTCCAGCAACTTGGAAGGCTGAGGTGGAAGGATCGCTGGAGCCCAGCAGATCGAGGCTGCGGTGGCTGGGAGCGGCCACTGCACTCCAGTCTGGGTGACAGAGTGAGATTCCAACTCAAAAAAGAAAAAGCTAGAATAAAATTAAGTTTTCTGATTAATCTTAGATCACCAGGAAGCTCATTTAAGTAGAGCGTAATTCCCAAAGCAGTCCATTTAATTGGCTTCAGTTTAAGGCAAGAATATTGTTTTCCTTGAAAAACGTCCAATTCTTGGCTTTGCTTTGACTTAACCTTTATAAGAAAATTAAGAAGAAATTTGGCATTTTTTGCCCTATTCAAGTCATCCTGCAGGTTCCCAGATAGAAGGTGGTCCCAGGCCACTTGTTGCCCAGTGCTTGAAACTGGGTTAGACCAGGGCAGAGTATTTTATTTTGAATATTAAAATTGTTTTCCTGGTTCACTTCTCTATAAGCATATAGGATATGTGAAGACTTTTTTTTCCTATTTTAAAAATGTGGGGTACAGTTCAGCATTAGGTATACAAGTGATCATTGTATAGGTAAAGTTTGGACCTCCCTTTTGTCCCCACTTTGCCTGGTTTGAGATCGGGTACCCTTAAGATGTGTGAAGGTTATATAAACATACCATCATGTTGGTGTAGTGCTTTTTTATTCTGTCCTGGAGTGGGATGTACAGAAGGCAGAACCATTTTTTTGCAAAGCATAAAACTTTAGGATTTCTCATGTCCCTTATACCTTGCATTTATTTACATGGTGTGTTACTTTATCTTATATCATCCTTATGGTAACCTGCAAGGTCTTTCCCAATCTTGTAGAAAACAAGCCTAGGGAGTTTAGCTAGTATGGCCAACATCTCACTCATGGTGAGGGAGTGAACCAAGGCTGGAACCTAGGTCTTGAAATTTTATATCATGTGATCATGCCACTGCACTCCAGCCTGGGCAACAAACAGAGTGAGACTCTGGCACTAAAAAATAAAATTGTCAATCCCAGATAGGCATGGTCTTGCCAGTGAGCCTGAGTCTTTTGGCTACAATCCCTTGCATCTATTTCCATGTAAGGATCACCACATCAGTGGACTATACATTAATGGCTAACCACAGAGGGTTTCTTCCCTCTGGTTGGTGTTCTGGCAGGCCTGAAGGAAGGGCCAGAATTTGAACACTAGGTTTTGTGACTTGAAGCCTGTATCCTTTCTACTGTATCACGACCTTCTTCCTATCTAAAGGAGGTATGTGGCCCTTGGCCAGTGTGAGCCCAAGGGTTACCTGTGACTGCTGGAGGGATTAAGAAAAGATCTACAGAGGAGAAGGTGCTTAAACTGAGGTCTTGAGAAGAATAGGTGTTTGTCAGATGGAAAGGGAGAAGTACAATCCAGGCAGAAGGAACAGGGCATACGAAGGCATGGACACATGTGAAAGCACGGCGTTGGGAGAGGTATAAGTGGTTCAATGAGAGGCAGAATGATGGATTGTGAGGCCAAGTAAGTAGACAGGGGCAAATCACAGAGGCTTCCCAGCCTACACACTTCAGAAGCAGAGAGAGGCTGGAGACAAGTCACTTTTTGCTATCAGGCAAGTAGTTTAGACTTTGCACTACAGGCAATGGGAAGCCATTGAAGAATTTTAGTGTATCAGAGTTGTACATTAGAAAAATAATTGTTGGTAACCTAAAGAGAGACTTACTGGCATAAAGTAGATCATAGGTAAGAGTCAAATTGCACCTGCCTCTTGAGATAGAATACGCAGAGGGAAAAAAATTGAGTTTAGACTTGGTTCTGTTTTAGGCAGAACCCCTGATACTCTCCCCTCAGGAGAGTATCAGGAATGACTTCAGATGTGGAATGATTAGCCTTTTGCTGGGTCGTCTCATGCTTGGAAATTCTCTGGCTCTTGCCTGAGCCATGGTCCTAGTTAAAGCATGGAGATGGGATTGGTTCCACGGTTCCACTAAGGACTCATGTAGGCCATTCTCTGACGCACATCCACACACTCTGATTTAGACCTGGAACTGACTGCATCTCCCTGGAATTCTCTGGGCCAAAATGACCCACCGTTCCAGACTGGTCAGCTAAATTCATCACAAGTCATATTTATTATACACCTGTTCTATACCAGGTGCTATTGTATGCCTTTGTGAGGTATAGGGATCAGCCCAATTTTGTGAACTAGGAAATTCAGTGACTGAGAGGTTGCCCACTAGTACATGGAAGTGCTGAGAGTTGAGGGACAGACTGAGTGCCATGTTGTCATCCGTCGCTGGTGTAAGTTATTCTAGTGGTGTGGAGTGCAGTAAGCATTCTTGCATCTCATAATTAGCATTCATCAGTCATTCATTGAACAGCCATTATGCTTGAGACTGTACCATGATAGAATTCTTCTCTAGCAGTAAGTTTTGCTGTGAACCCCAAAGTTCACCCCTAAAATATAAGAGCAGCTATCCCGAAGCTTCTGCATGAAACTCCTACCCTAACTTAGAACTGTACACAGTTCACAATATGTGTCATATGGTGTCCCGACCTACACACTTCAGAAGCAAAGCAGCTAGAGAATTTTTGCTGTCAGGCAAATGGTTGTCACCCATACACACTGGTGCTTGTGGCCGGTTACCATCAGTGGGTCTTCCAGAAAGCCGCCTAATTTCTTTGAATTTCAGCTTACTCATCCATAAGATGAAGCTAGTATCTGTCTCAAGGTGACCGTGAGAATTTCAGACAATAAATGTAAAGCGTACTGTTCATAATGGTTGGTCAGCAAATGCTATGACTATTTTTTAAGCAATGTTTTGGGCTTTATTTAATCTTACCTGTGTGAGAAAAACAAGTCATCGTACTTGGTTAATTTTTTTATCAGAGTGCCCACTTTGTGTTCTAGGCAGCACGTCAGACTATCAAAACTGATGTGATACCAAAAGTGGGGAAGCCGCACTCGTAGGCCCAGTGTTTCCCTGGGTATCCTTGTGGCTCTGCTCACCCGGCAAATCCATACTCCTCTTTGCCCCACCAGTACCCTTACCTTTAGGTGGACTGCGTATCCTTCTGTGTGCTACCAAACAACACCCTTGTTTCAAGCACGTTTCTACTTGAAATAGTTTAGAGGCCAGTTATCTAAGTGTGCATTCTCTTTTCCCAAGTACAGACATCAGAGAGTGCTTTTATTAATGAAAGCATAAACAGATCTCCAACAGTGAAAAGGCCTCTCCCGCCTCCCCCAGTGATGTATGGGGCTGCTCAGGCAATAGTCACGCCTGCAGTTTGAGCCCATCTGTTTTCTCTGTTCACCTCCTGAGTACCGTCCCCTTGTGGTTTGCATCATTCTCCCAGACCAGCCAACTCCAACCCTCCTCAACCTGCTCATTCAATAGCTGTCTTATTTAAACACACTCTCTCTTGGGCGCCAGATGTGAAGTTTCAAGGCAGCAGAGGCCAGGTTGGCTAGTGCCGTGACACCTGCTCCCGCAGGCAAGCCAGTCAGCTGCTGCTTGTGATGGTGTTGGCCCTTTTTCATGGACAGCATGAGGGTTTCACCCCACCAAGTGCACACACAGGCAGCTGAGGGAACCTCATAAATTATGGTTTTGTTTGTTTACTTCAGGCAGACGGCGTGGTGTAGTGGAAAGAGCCTGTGCTTGGAAACAGCGTGCGTCTGAGTGCTTGCTGGTTATGTACAGAGCACTCTTCGCAGGCCTTATCTCTGTCTCAGTGATTATGTGTCTGTTTGCTTATTGGCCATCTCCTCCACCAAGATATGAATTCTTGGAAACCAAGGACTGTCTTGTCCATCATTCTCCAGCACCTAGGACTGTGCTTGGAACATAGTAGGCTCTTAGAAATGATTATTGAAGCTGAGAGCAGTGGCTCATATCTGTAATTCCAGCACTTTGGGAGGTTGAGGAGAGAGGATTACCTGAGCTCAGGAGTTCGAGACCAACTTGGGCAACATGGGGAGACCTTGTCTCTACAGTAAATTTAAAAATTAACCAAGTGTGATGATGCAGCTACTTGGAAGACTGAGGTGGAAGAATCACCTGAGCCCAGCAGGTTGAGGCTACAGTGGATCTGATGGTGCCACTGCACTCCAGCCAGGGTGACAGAGTGAGGCTCTGACTAAAAAAAAAAAAAAAAAAGAATATAATTATTGATTAAAGGAAGGATGAATTCTAAAACTGCTTCTTTTACTCCCTAGCCATGTGATCCTAGGAAAGTCATTTATCTTCTCTGGGCTTCATTTTTGTCAACTTTAAAATGAAAGGTTTAGGCTTCTATCTCTGATGCTCTATAATTTTAAGATTCCATTCATTTAACAAATTACCTTGTATCTCTGTGTGGGGTACTCTACCAAGCCCTAAAAAACACATCATGAATAAGTCAGAAACAGAACCTTCCCTCATGGAGTTTTGAAAGGGAGAGGTGACTAAATAACTAATTGCATCAACAAGTACTTAATGACCATTGTGATAAGCCTTACAAAAGATCTGTACAGGGCACTAGGAGAGGATCTGATGGGAGAACCTAGCCATTTTGGGGGCCATCAGGGAAGATTTCCCAGTGAAAGTGATATTCAAACTCAGACTTTATAGATAAGTAGCTAGGCAAAAGGGGTACAGTGTTTCAGAGGGAGGGAAGAGAATTTGTGAAAGGCCAAGGTGGGTGTGAGGCTAGAGCACAGTGACCTGCAACAGGGAGGTGGGGCCCAAGTAAGGCTAGAGGGGAAGGCTGGGCCAGATTATTCAGAACCTGTGGGCTGTGGTAAGGATTGTGTCATTTCAAAGGCAAAGGGAAGTCATGGAGAACAAATCCTATTATTAGACACCTCACTCATACACACAAAAGGGAAAGCTGGATCCCCTCCTTACATGACTGACAAAGGTACAGAAGGCAGATCTCACCCCCATTTGGTAGATGAGGCAAACAGGCCCAGGGAGGTTAGGTAACTTACCAAGACCACCAGGGAGTCAGCGGTAGAACTTGATCTCTAAAATATGAGTCCACTCCTCTCAATACTATATCACATTATAGACTTGAGAGATTTCTTCCCCCTCCATATCCTCCAGATGGCTAAATTTTGGACCTAAATGCCTCATAATAACAACTCTCATCTGAAAATTTGAATGTCTTGTAAGCCACTTTTAAGTAAGTATAATTGAGACAATTTCTCCCTAGCATTATGCTTGCATTTTGGATAACTACAACCAAATCTTTGATGCACATTTTAGATTGTTCTTAGGACAGATTCTTAGTAATAGAATTACTGTGTCAAAGGATATACATTTTTAAGGACCCTTGGATATACATCGCCAAACTGCCCTTCCAAAGGTTTTACCAATTTTATGCTCATCATCAATATATGAGATAAAATATTAGTAGACATGCGAAGCAGAAAAATGTGACCCGTAACCAAAAAAAAAAGCATTCAATAGGAACAAACACATGAATGACAATGTTGGAATTAGCAGACAAGCAGTTTAAAGTATTTCTTATAAGTATGTTCAAGGCCTTAGAGAAAAGTCCAAACATAATGAGGGAAAATAAGAACTCTCAAAGAAAAATTACAAAAATAAGCAAGTTAAAGGTCTGAAAAATAAAATATTTTTAAAAATTCATTGCTTGGTTTTTAAATCAATGCAATCCCAATCAAAACATAGCAAATTATTTTGTGTATATCAACAAACCAATTCTAAAGTTTATATGCAGAGACAAAAAAAGTCTCAGAATAGCCAATACAACATTGAAGGAGAAGAACAAAGTCAGAGGACTGACACAACTCGACTTCAAAACACTATGAACCTACAGTAAAGAGAGTGTGTTATTGGTCAAAGAATAGATCAATGGAACACAATAGAGAGCCCAGAAATAGACCCACATTAATATAGTCAACTGATTCTTGACAAAGGAGCAAAAGTAATACAGTGGACGAAAGATAATCTTCTCAACAAATGGTACAAAAGGAAATCCATATGCAAAAAAATATATATATTCTAGAACCAGACTTACACCTTTCACAAAAATTAACTCAAAATGAATCATGGACTTAAACTTTGTGTATGGTGATGACTTTTTAGGTATAACACCAAAGGCAAGATCCATAAAAGATAGAATTAGTAAGCTGAACTTAACTGAAATTTAAAACTTCTGATCTGGACAACATACCGTTTACAAAATGAGAAGACAAGCCATAGACTGGAAGAAAATGCTTGCAAGAGATATTCTGATACAGGACTGTTATCTAAAATGTACAAAGTATTCTTAAAACTCAATAAGAGGCAGGGCACAGTTGCTCAAGCCTGTAATCCCAGCACTTTGGGAGGCTGAGGTGAGGGGATTGCCTGAGCCCACGGGTTCGAGAACAGCCTGGGCAACTTGGCAAGACCTTTACAACAGATCAAAAAACTAACTGGGCATGGTAGTGCGCACCTGTAGTTCTGGCTACTTGGAAGGCTGAGGCAGAAGGATCACAGGAACCCAGCAGGTGGACGCCAAGGTGGCCGTGAGCATGCCACTGCAGTCCAGCTTGGGGCGACGGTGTGAGACTCCAACTCAAAAAAAAACCTAAATAAGAAAACAACCCAATTTTTTTTAATAGGCAAAAGACTTGAACAAACACCTAACCAAAGATATACAGGTGGAAAATAAGCATACAAAAAGATGCTGAACATCATATATTATTTAGAAATTGCAAATTAAAACAATGATACGATATGATACCACTACATGCCTATTAGAATGGCTAAAATCTAGAACACTGACAACACCCTGTGCTGACAAGGATGTTCCCTTTGCTGGTGGGAACACAAAATGATACAGCAACTTTGGAAGACAGTTTAGCAGTTTCTTACAAAACTAAACATACTCTTACCACATGGTCTTGCAATTGTGCTCCTTAGCATTTACCCAGATGAATTGAAAATGTATGTTCACACAAAAACCTGCACATAAATGTTTATAGCATCTTTATTTGCAATTGCCAACATTTGAAAGCAACCAAGACGTCCTGAGTAAGGTGAATGGAAAAATAAACTGTGGTATGTCTAGGCAGTGGAATAATATTCTGTGCTAAAAAGAAGTGAGAAATCAAGCCATGACAAGGCTTAGAGGATAATTAAATGCATATTACCAAGTAAAGGAGGCCAATCTGAAAAGGCTACATACCGTGTGATTTCAACTCATATGACATTCTGGGAAAGGCAAAACTATGAAGACAGTAAAGGGATTGGGGTTAGAGGATGGGAATGATGAATAAGGTGAACATAGATAATTTTTAGGGCACTGAAGCTATTCTGTATGATACTATAATGGTGGATATGTGTTATACATTTGCCCAAACCCAAAGAATATACACACCAAGAGTGAATCCTAATGTAAACTATGGACTTTGGGTGATAATGGTGTAAAAATATAGGTTCATTAATTGTAATAAATGTATCACATTGGTATGGGATTTTGATCATGGAGGAAGCTAAATATATGCGCTCTGGAGAGTATATGAGAAAGCTCTACTTTCCACCCAGTTTTGCTGTGAATCTAAAACTGCTTTAAAATAAGGTCTATCTTTTGGCCAGGTGTAGTGGCTCATGCCTGCAATCCCAGCACTTTGGGAGGCTAAGGTGAGAGGATTGCTTGAGCCCAGGAGGTCAAGACCAGCCTGGCCAACATAGTGAAACCTGATCTCTACAAAAATTTTATAAAATAGACATCTATAGTCCCAGCTACTCAGGAGGGTGAGGCAGGAGGACCACTTGAGCCCAGGAGGTTGAGGCTTCAGTGAGCTAAGATCACACCATTGTATTCCAGCCTGGGCAACAGAGTGAGACCCTGTCTCTAAAGAAGAAGAAGAAAAACGTATATATTTTAAAACCCACTGGATAAGATTAACAGCATATTAGACACTGCAGAAGAAAAGATTAGTGAATTGGAAGACATAGAAATAGAAACTGCCCAAACTAAATTGCAGAGATAAATAAAAAGGCTTAAAAAAATAGCAAAGTCCCAATTGGTGTCCTCTGGGACAAAATGAGATAGAAGTTTCAGAAAGAGAGGAGAGAGAGAGAGTGGGGCAAATGTATATATTTGAAGAAGTAATGACTGAAAATTTTCCAAATTTGATGAAAATTCTAAGTTCACTTATTAATGTTTATAATATTAATATTTATTCTAAGATCCAAGAAGCTCCCTAGGCAAGATGAAATAAAACCATTCTGAAGTTTAGCAAAATAAAATTTCTGCAAACAAATAATAGAGAAAATCTTAAAAGCAGCCACAGGACAAAAACATCACATGCAGGGGAACAACAATATGAATTCTCAGTTACTATTTAGAAATAATGCAGATCAAGCCGGGCTTGGTGGCTCAGCCTGTAATCCCGCGCCTTTGGGAGGCCGAAGTGAGTGGATTGCCTGAGCCCGCGGGTTCGAGACCCACCCGGGCAACTTGGTGAGACCTCATCTCTACAATAAATCAAAAAACTAGCCCTGCGTGGTAGCGCGCACCTGTAGTTCCAGCTACTCGGAAGGCTGAGGCAGAAGGATCGCTGGAGCCCAGCAAGTTGAGGCTGCAGTGGCCGGGAGCGGGCACTGCACTCCAGTCTGGGCGACAGTGAGACTCCAACTCAAATAAATAAATAAATAAATAGAAATAATACAGACCAGAAGACAATAGAATGATGGAGTTAACTATTCAGATAAAACAGCCTTCAAAAATGAAAGCAACATAAGACACTTCAGAAAAATAAAAAACTAAGAGGATTTATTACCAGCAGTGTTAACACTACATGAAATGAAGTTCTACCAGCTGAAGGAAAATAATACCAGACAGAAGCTCAGATTTACATGAATGAATAAAGAGTACTGGAAATGGTGCATATATAGGTAAATATTAAAGATCTTTTTCTTGTTTATTTTTTAAAGAGATAATTAAACTCAGTCAGACAGGGCACTGCTGGAAGAAAAATTACCAATGGCTACCCAAGGAGAACCCCAAACTCAGTTCGAACTTGAACTGATTGGTAATACTGGTCCTGGAAAAACTATATTTATGAAACATCATTTGGTGAATTAAAGAAGTATGTTAAGGTCCATCCCTTTGTGTTCCACATTAATAGAGAACCTATTAAATTCAATGTGTGGCATACAGCTGATCAGGAGAAATTTGGTGCACTGTGAGATGGCTATTTATATCCAAGCCAAGTATGCCATTATAAGGCTTAATGTAATACTAAAAGTTACTACCACTCTTATTCAACATAGTACTGGGTCCTAGCCAGAGCAATCAGGCAAGAGAAAAAATAAAAGGCTTCTAAGTCGAACTTCTCTATTCGCTGATGGCACGATTACATATACTCAAAACAATCTATAAATTCAATGAAATCTCTATCAAAATACCAGCATCATTTTTTTTTTTTTTAATTTGAGTTGGAGTCTCACTCTGTCGCCCAGACTGGAGTGCAGTGGCTGCTCCCGGCCACTGCAGCCTCGACCTGCTGGGCTCCGGTGATCTTTCCACCTCAACCTTCCAAATAGCTGGAACTACAGGCGTACGCTACCACGCCCTGCTAATTTTTGATTTATTGTAGAGATGAGGTCTCGCCAAGTTGCCCAGGCAGGTCTTGAACCCGCGGGCTCAGGCAATCTACTCACCTCGGCCTCCCAAAGGCCTGGGTTTACAGGCTGAGCCCTGAGCCCGGCTAGCATCATTTTTTATTTATTTTTTTATTTACTTATTTTTTTTTATTAATCAATATTTTTTATTATGGTTTTGTGGGGTACAGTTAAGTGTTAGGTGTACAATTACGTTTCATTCAGGCACCCTGTTGATAAGAGGTGTTTTCACATCCCCAGACAGATATTTGCTACTGTTAATCCCATCCCCCTCCCCCCCATAGTAGCATCATTTTTTACAGAACTGGAAAAACCAATTATGAAGTTTATATAGAACCAAAAAAGGGTCCAAATAACCAAAAGATTCCTAAGCAAACGGAACAAATGTAGAGACGTTATACTGCCTGACTTTAAATTATATTACAAGGCTGTAGTAACTATAATTGCATGTTGCTAGTACAAAAATAAATGGATCAGTATAAAGAGTTCAGAAATAAAGCTAAATACCTACAACCAGTAGATCTTCAAAAGCCGACAAAAATAAACAATGAGGAAAGGACACCCCATTCAATAAATAATGCTGGGAAAATTGGCTAGCTATATGCAGAAGAATGAAATTGGACCCTTCTCACCAAGTATAAAAATTAAATGCTCAGTATCAATACTCATCAAATAAATGCAAATTAAAACCACAATGAGATATCATCTCACACCAGTCAGAATGGCTATAATTAAAGAGAAAGAACAACAGATGTTGATGTAAATGCAGAGAAAAGGGAATGCTCATACGCTGTTGGTAGGAATGTAAACTAGTCCAACCTTTATGGAAAACAGTATAGAAATTTCTCAAAGAACTAAAAATAGAACTACCATTCAACCCAGCAATCGCAGTACTGGGTATCTTTCCAAAGGAAAATAAATCATATTATAAAAAAGATACCTGGACTCATTGTTCAATTCAGCACTAGTCACAATAGCAGACATGGAACCAACCTAAGTGCACATCAGTGATTGACTAGATAAAGAAAATGTGGTCTGTATCTACCAAGGAATAGTACACAGCCATAAAAAAAAAAAAGAATGAAATCATGTCCTTTGCAGCAACATAAGTGGAAAATAGCATTAAGTGAGCTAACTCAAAAACCCCAAAACTAATAGAAAACCAAACACCACATGTTCTTACTTATATGTGGGAGCTAAATGAACATAAAGATGAAAATAACAGACACTGGGACACTAAAAAGAGAGGGGGGCAAGGATTCAGAACCTACATATTTATACAGTGTTCATTATTTGGGGAATGAGGACATCTGAAGCCTGATCCCCACCAGAATGCAATATGCCCACGTAACAAACATGCACTTGTACTCCCTGGCCTAAAAAAAAAAAGAGTAGTTACTTACAAGAATGTGCCTAACTGGCATAGAGAACTGGTAGGAGTATGTGAAAACGTCCCTATCATGTCCTGTGGCAACAGGGCGGATATCAAAGACACAAAAGTGCTGGCAAAAATATACTGTGGTCTACTGAAGGGAGGATCTTCAGCACTGGCATTTCTGCTAAAAGTAACGGCAACTTTGAGAAGTCCTTCCTCTAGCTTGCTAGAAAACTGATGGAGATCCTAGCTGGGAGTTTGTTGCTATACATGCTCTTGCCCCTCAGAGGTTTTCATGGACCCATCTTTGGCAGCACAATAAGAGCATTATTCAGACAATCACTCTCCCAGATGAAGATGATGATCCATGAGAAAATGAAGCTGGAGCCCGGCATCAGAGGTCTGGTTTTTATAGACATCAGTGCAGTGCTGTCGGTGGTGAAGTGAGCTCACCACTTTGCTACATACTAAGCAGAATGTGCTTCATCTTTGGGATACTGAAGGAGATGAATGGGCTTTGAGGTGAATGTGGCAGTTTAAAAAAATACCTTTATTTTTTGGACCTGCTTATTTAGTTGTTTTGAAATGCAGTTGTTTTCTTCTTGAGTTTCAAATATGTTTCACATCATAATATTCAATGGTGAAATCTGGTTTGTTACTGTCATTCCCATTCCTTTTTGTATAGAATCAGAATAAAGTCATATTTCAAATATCTTTAAATATATATACATATATATGTGTGTGTACACACACACACACACACACACAATGTGGTCCATAACTAAGTAGAAATAAAATATTTGACAAAACTCGTGCAAAGGATGGAATTATAGAAATACAATATCCTCTTGAATGGTTCTTGTGTTATACTTGAGGTGGTATAATATTATTTTAAAATAAACTGTTATAAGTTAAACATGCATATTGTAAGCCTGAAAGTAACCACCAAAAACAACATAACCAAAAAGTATAGCTAATAAACCAACAATGGAGATGAAGTAGAATACTAAAAAAGTATTCAAGGAAGGTCAGAAAAGGTAAAAAAAAAAAAGAACAAAGAATAGATGGAACAAATAGAAAGCAATAGAAAGATGGTAGACTTAAACATAACCATATCAACATTAAATGTAAATGGATTGAACACTCCAAATAAAAGGCAGAGTGGATTTTTAAAAAAATGATTAAAACATGGTGTTTACAAGGGAGCACGTTAAATATAACGATGTACATAGGTTAAAAGTATTAGGATAGGGCAACCCCCTCAGGTCCTGTTAAATCTCAGTGGGACCTCCAAAAATGTTAGGGTTACACTGCCAGTGGAGTCTCTAGAATGTTAGGTCAGGCCCGCTAGGGGTGTGGGTGTCTGGTGTGCAATCCGATGACTGCATGAAAGATGCAAAGAAATAGCCGGGCTGGTGGCTCAGCCTGTAATCCCGCGCCTTTGGGAGGCTGAGGTGAGTGGATTGCCTGAGCCCGCGGGTTCGAGACCCGCTTGGGCAGCGAGACCTCATCTCTACAATAAATCAAAAAATCAGCTGGGCGTGGTAGCGCATGCCTGTAATTCCGGCTACTTGGAAGGCTGAGGCGGAAGGATCACCGGAGCCCAGCAGGTCGAGGCTGCGGGGACCGGGAGCGGCCACTGCACTCCAGTCTGGGTGACAGAGTGAGAATCCACC
>NW_007247128.1:63801-74050 GCF_000164805.1 Carlito syrichta
TGAGACTCCAACTCAAAAAAAAAAAAAAAAAAGGTGCAAAGAATTGCACAGAAGTTAGATGAGAAAATATAGTTTATTTAAAGCTAGATTAGAAAGAGAGAGAAAGAGGAGATTCACCTGCCCAAGGTAGGGGAGGGAGCCAAAACCAGGAAACATGGCCTGGCCATAGCTCAAAGAGCACATGGCTACACCATAGCTTAGCAAGGCAATGGCTGCAATAGCCTGGCAATGGCCGCTGGTTGATCATGGTTGAGTACTTTTAGCCCTTTCCTTTGACGGGAAAAGGTCGTTAAGGTAATTGGGTGGTAGTCTGCTCCACGTTATCACAGAGGGGCAGGTAAGCACAGGTACTGATGTTGGATGATGGACAGCAGGCAGATGGGTGGGTTAGTCATATGATTGCTGTCATGGTGGCGGGCTAGATGGGAGGAGACAAGGGGATGGGTTTTTCCTGCAAGAGACCTGTTAGAGGTTTCCACTCCACAAGCTCTTTAGCAAAAAATGTAGTCTTATTCATTTCTATGGCTTCAGCCTCTAAGGGACCTGAAAGTTTCTTAGAAATTATTATGCTAAACCATGAATCGAATGGTTGGGCTGTCCTTATCTTGCATCTGATGGAGATTTGCCAAGGGGTTGGGGTAGGCTGCCAGCTTGGCCTGCAGTAAAATGTCTAAATGCTTCCTAAAACCTGCCAATTGGACATTTATCTGTTTATGTCTAACCTGTGCTAGATTCAAAGCACGTCAGTCTAAGCAAAAATGGTTATGCTGAGGCAAAATGTGAGCTAAGTTTACTCTAAGTTTTTTTGGGTCCCTCCTTTTAGGTCCCTTCCCACTCTGGGAGCTTTTCTCACCTCTTAATAAATCCTGCTTTCAAAAAAAAAAGTATTAGGATAGACTATGCAAACACAAATAATTAGAAACCTGGAGGGGCTATATTAATATTAGGTGAAGTAGACTTCAGAACAAGGAGTATTACTGAAAGGTGGTACCTATAGAAACCTGGAAGAAACTCCAACTCAAAAAAAACCAAAAACAAAAAACAGTTATAAACCAAAACATTGAAACTGGACAAAATTGTCAAAAACAAAATTGACTCAAGTCTTTCAACAAATTGAGAAGGATTTATTCATGAAAAGCTACTGAACCTCTCAGGTGAAAACAATGGAAGTCTGTGGTGTTTTAGCCTGAAGCTGCTTATACCCCACCTCTTTTTTTCCCCCTTCCTCTGCCCCAATTCAGTCACAATGGTAATTATTCTACCAGGAGAGACGAGTCAGAAAACCTGCAGCTTTGCTGTGGGAGGGAATTCACTTGATTTGGAACAGAGCTTGAAAAACTGCATGCTCAGAGACATTGAAATAAACAATAGCAAACTCAATGACAAGAAAACAAGGAAGACCAACAACTCAGCTATCCTGAAGTTGAGGTCCTGGATGGAGCAAGCAAGAGACCCAGGAGATACTGGGAATGAGAGCCATAGTGGGCCCTGACAAGCTCCGACATGTCCCTAGCAAAGAACATATGAGGAGAGACCAGAGTTAGCTATCCACATAGTCCTAGTAGAACTTGAGGCCCTGCAAACAGTAGAGGAAACATGAGGATGCCCAACAGAAAGTAAAAGCTGGGGCAGACTTGTAAACTGCCTAAATTTTTATGCGTTCCCTAACCCACACATAGATTCATGACAGAACTATTGCAGAAGGTAGAAGTCTTACTGGTTTAAAGTGTTTGAGCACAACTTCTAACCAATCATCTGCTGAACACTAAGCCATGCTGACATGGGTGCAATCCCTAGGAAGCAAGGCTTAAAAATAAAGACAAGAATTAGAGTGAGAGAAAGAGAGAGAGAGAGATTGATTAATACTCCCACACTGCAGACTCAAGATTTAGTTTAGGCAGGTTACTAACACACAAAAGCAACAATGGCCCCTTTGGGGGAAATAACAGATTTCATAATTTCTAGAATATATTATCGAAAGTATTCACTTTTCAACAAACACTAGGAGGTGTGCAAAGGAATGGGAAAGTGTGACTCATATTAGGGGAAAATTCAGTGATATACAAGACTTGAAAAACCTTGTCAACCAACTTACCCTGATCCACATTTACAGAACACTACACTCAGTAACTGCAGAATACTTATTCTTTTCAAGTGCATATGGAAGGTAAACCATGTGTATTTGCTTATAAAATTTAACACCTATATTTGCTAAAAAGAAAAAAAAAACTTTTCCAAAAACTAGAAATAGAAAGAAATCCTCAACCCATTAAGTGAAATCTATGAAAAATGAAATACCATGTATCATACTTCATGGTAAAATACTGAACACTTCCCATTAAGTTGGGGAACAAGGCGAAGATGGCTGCTATCATCAACTTATTCAATATTATATCACTGGAGGTCCTAGCCCATGCAGTAAGACAAGAAAAGGAAGTAAAAGGCAAACAGATTGACAAAGAAGAAGTAAAACTGTCTTAATTTTCAAAGAACACCATCATGTACTTAAAAAGTTTAAGTAATCTACAAAAAAAAAAAAAAAAAAAAACCCTGCTAGCACCAATAAGTGAATTTAGTAAAGTGACAGGATACAAGGTCAATTTACAAGAATCAGTTGTGTTTCATATACAAGCAATTGAAAAATTTTAAAATGTAAATACCATTTATATAGCATCAAAAACATAAAATATTTAGGGATAAGTTTAACAAAGCATACTCAAGACCTCTATGCTAAATACTATAAAACACTGATGAGAGAAAGTAGAGAAACTAAATTAATGAAGAGATATACTATGTCATGAATTGGAGGAATGCAATATTGTTAAATTGTCAATTCTTCCCAAATGGGTCAATAGGTTCAAAGCAATACCAGTAAAATTTCCAGTAGGCTTTTTTGTAGAAATTAACAAATTGATTCTAAAATTTATGTGGAAATGCAAAAGTTCTAAAATAGAGCAGGCTTTAAATACGATAGAGGTGAAGAACTTACGTTACCTGATTTCTAGACTTTCAGTAATGCTACAGTAATCAAGACAGTGTAGTGTTAGCATAAAGATGGTAAAAATAGATCAATGGGACAGAATAGTTAGCCCATAAATAGTGGCTAATTGTTCTTCCAAAGCGTAAAAGCATTATTTTTTAAGTGTAGAGGAGTGATAGAAATAAATAAATAAAAATAAAATAAATAAGAGGGCTCAGTGGCTCAGCCTGTAATCCCGCACCTTTGGGAGGCTGAGGTGAGTGGATTGCCTGAGCCCGCGGGTTCGAGACCCACCTGGGCAACTTGGCGAGACCTCATCTCTACAATAAATCAAAAAATAAACCGGGCGTGGTAACGCACGCCTGTAGTTCCAGCTACTTGGAAGGCTGAAGCGGAAGGATCGCCGGAGCCCAGCAGGTCGAGGCTGCGGTGACTGGGAGAGGCCACTGCATTCCAGTCTGGGCGACAGAGTGAGACTTCAACTCAAAATAAAATAAAATAAAATAAATAAGACAAAGAGCAAAAGCAATTCAATGTGAAAAGTCTGTTCATCAAACAATGCTGGGACAACTGGCTATTAAAATGTTTTTTAGAAGAATATTTTCATAATCTTTATATAGGACCCCAGAATGCAATAACCATAAAAAATTTTTTAAAATTGAATTCAACAAAAGTTAAAGCTTAATTTAAACCTCCTGTTGAGCAAAAGACATTATTAAGAAGATGAGGCCAGACTCTGACTCAGTTTGTAATCCCAGCACTTTGGGAGGCCGAGGTGAGTGGATTGCCTGAGCCCGCGTGTTCGAGACCAGCCTAGGCAACTTGGCGAGACCTCATCTCTACAATAAATAAAAAATTAGCCGGGCATGGTAGTGCGTGCCTGTAGTTCTGGCTACTTGGAAGACTGAGATGGAAGGATCATCAGAGCCCAGCAAGTTGACGCTGGGGTGGCTGTGAGTGTGCCACTGCACTCCAGCCTGGGTGACAGAGGGAGACTCCAACTCAAAAAAAAGAAGAAGATGAGTAGGTAAAGCACAGATTGGGAGTAAATTATCACTTTACATATATCTCTATATTAATCTATTTTTCTATCTATATTTGACAAAGGACTTTTGTTCAGAATATATAAACAACTCCTGTAGCTATTAAGAAGACCCAATTAAGCTGGGCTCGGTGGCTCAGCCTGTAATCCCGTGCCTTTGGGAGGTTGAGGTGAGTGGATTGCCTGAGCCCACGGGTTCGAGACCCACCTGGGCAACTTGGCGAGACCTCATCTCTACAATAAATCAAAAATCAGCCGGGCATAGTAGCGCACGCCTGTAGTTCCAGCTACTCGGAAGGCTGAGGCGGAAGGATCGCCGGAGCCCAGCAGGTCGAGGCTGCGGTGGCTGGGAGCGGCCACTGCACTCCAGTCTGGGCGACAGAGTGAGACTCCAACTCAAAAAAAAAAAAAAAAGACCCAATTAATATCTAATTTTTTTAATGGCCAAAAACTATGAACAGGCACTGTATAAAGGAGGATGCATAGATGTTCAGTCAGCACATACAAATGTATTTAATAATATTTATCAGCAAAATGTAAATGAAAAGGACATTGAAATCGCACAACACGCCCACTAGAATGGCTAAAATAAAAAAGACTGGCAACACCTAATATGGCAAGGTTGTAGAGGGTAAACAAAACTCCTGTATTCCTGGTAGGAATGTGAAGAGATGCAACCACTTTGAAAATTTGTCTGGTACTTTCTCATTAAGTTACCATACATCTACCCAATGACCTAGCAATTCCACTTGTAAATATTTATGTAAGAAAATGAAAACATATGTTTATATAAAGATTTGCACACTAATTTTCATAGCAGCTTTATTCTCAAACTGGAAACAACCCAAATATCTATCAACAGATGAAAGGATAAACAAATTGTGGTATATTCATATAGTGGGGAGTCCAGCTCAGCAATAAAAAAGTATGAATTCTGCCAAACATGTAAAGAAGATTTAATACCAATTTTTCACACACTCTTCCAAATATTGGAAGAGGGGAGAACACTTCCTAACTTAGTCTATGTGGTCAGTATTACTCTGACATCAAAACCAGACAAATACATCATTAGAAAACGACAGACTAATTTATTTTATGATTATGGATGCAGAGATCCTCAAAAAAATTTACCAAACTGAATCTAGTGAACATATGGGAAGGATTTTGCTCCCTAATCAAGACAGATTTATCCTAGGAATTTAAAGTTAGTTTAATAACTGAAAACCAATTAATGTAATACACCTTATCAATAGAATAAAGGACAAAAACTACATGATCACCTCAATAGAGTCAGAAAAAGCATTTGACAAGATCCAACACTCTTTTATACTTTAAAAACAAAACAAAACAAAAAACTAGAATTAGAAGGAAATTTCCTCAACCTGATAAAGGGCATCTACAAAAACCCACAGATAACTAACATCATACTTACTGGTGAAAGATGGAAAACTTTCTTCCATAGGATTACAAACAAGACAAGAATGTGTGTTCTCATCACTTCTATTCAATCTTGTACTGGAGGTTCCAGCTAGGGCAATTAGGCAGGAAAAAGAAACAAAATGATCCATATTAGAAAAGAAGAAGTAAAAACTTTCTGTTTAAGCCGGGCTCAGTGGCTCAGCCTGTAATCCCGTGCCTTGGGAGGCTGAGGTGAGTGGATTGCTTTAGCCCACAGGTTCGAGACCCGCCTGAGCAACTTTGTGAGACCTCATCTCTACAATAAATTAAAAAAAAATTAGCCGGGTGTGGTAGCGCGCACCTGTAGTTCCAGCTACTTGCAAGGGTGAGGCAGAAGGATTGCGGGAGCCCAGCAAGTCGAGGCTGCGGTGGCCAGGAGCGGCCACTGCACTCCAGTCTTGGCGACAGAGTGAGACTCCAACTCATAAAAAACAAACAAAAAAAACCTTTCTGTTTTCAGATGATATGATCTTCTATATAGAAAATCCTAAAGAATTCACTAAGAAACTATTAGATCTCATAAATTCAGCAAGGTTTTAGAATATAAGCTCAATCTATAAAAATCAATTATATTTCTACAAAATAGCAATAAATAATCTGAAAATGAAATTAGACAACAATTCCATTTACAATGGCATTAAACGATAAAAATACTGAGGAATAAATTTAACAAAGGGAAAAACTTATATTTGAAATTCACAAAACATTATTAAAAGAAACTAAAGACCTAAATAAATGGAAACACATCCCATGTTCATGGATCAAAAGACTTAATATTGTTAAGATGGCAATACTCCCTAAATTGATGTACAGATTCAATGCAATCACTATCAAAATCCCAGCTGTTTTTTTTTTTGGAAATTAACAAACTGATCCTAAAATTCATATGTAAATGCAAGTGACCAAGAATATAGTCAAGATAGTCTTAGAAAAGAAAAATGTTGGAGGACTCATACTTCTTGATTTCAAAACTTACTTCAAAGCTACAGTAATCAAGATAGCTTGGTACCAGCATAACAATAGACATATAGATTAGTGGAACAGAATTGATAGTACAGATTTAAACTTACATTTTCAGTTAATTGATGTTTGACAAGAGTGCCAAGAAAAATCAATGGGGGAAAGAGTAGTCTTTTCAACAAATGGTACTGGGACAACTAGATATCCATTTGCAAATAAATAAAGTCGGGCCCATTTCTTATACCATACATAAAAATAAACTCAGCATAAGGCTAAATGAGTGAGGAACGGAGAGTTGTGTAATGGGCATAGTTTCAGTTTTGCAAGATTAAAAGTTCTGGAGATTGGTTTTACCACAGTGTGAATGTTCTTAACACTACTGAATTATACACTTAGAAATGATTAAGATGGTCAGGCATGGTGGCTCATACCTGTAATCCCAGCACCTTGGGAGGCTGAGGCAGGAGGATCACTTGAGGCCAGGAGTTTGAGACTAGCCTGGGCAACAGAGCAAGACTGCAGTCTTTACCAAAAATGGAATATAAAAAAATTACCTGGCCATGATGGTGCATGCCTGTAGTTCTAGCTACTGGAAGGCTAAGGTGGGAGGATCCCTTGAACCTGGCCAACTGGATTTAGAAGGTGAGGAGATGTGTTCAAGCCACTACACTCCAGCCTGGGTGACAGAGAGATGCTGTATCTTAAAAAAAAAAAAAAAGAGATTAAGATGGCAAATTTAAATTTATGTCATGGACATTCCACCACAATTAAAAAGTTTTTAAACAAAAATTTAAAATTTAACAAAAATAGACCATAGGCCTAAATGTAAGGGCTAAAACTATAAAACTCTTCAAAGAAAGCAGGAATAACTTCATGACCTTGGATTAGGCAAAGACTTCTTAGACACAATACCAAAGCATAGGCAACAAAAGAAATGATAGATAAACTGGACTTCAAAGCACACTCTCAAAGAATGAAAATTAAAAGACAACCCACAGAGAAGGAGAAAATATTTCAAGTCATTTTTCTGATAAATGATTATCTGAACTGTGTCCAAAGTGTATAAAGAATCTTTACAACTCAACAACAAAAAGACAACCCAACTGAAACATTAGCAAAAGTTATAAACAGATATTTCCCCCCAAGAATATATACAAATGGTCAATAAACACATGAAAACATCGACATCATTAGTTGTTAGAGAAATATAATCAAAAGTACTATGAGAAACAACTTTACTCCTGCTAGAATAGCTATAAATAAAGAGACAATAACAAGTGTTGTTGGCCACATGGAGAAACTGGAACCTCCTACCTTGCTTGGGAGAACGTAAAATGGTGTGGCCACTTTAGAACACTGTGTGGCAGTTCCTCAAATTGTGAACGTAGAATTACCATTTGACCCAGAAATTGCCCTCCTAGGTATATGCCCAAAAGAAATAAAACATACATTCACACAAAAACTTTTACACAAACGTTCATAGCAGCATTATTCATAATAGCCAAACAATAGAAACAGTTCATATGTCCATAAAATGAGTGGATAAATAAAATGTGATATGTCATTACAATGGAATATACTGTTCAACCCTAAAAGAAATGAATCGCTGATACATGGTACTACCTGGATGAACCTTGTTAACATCATGCCAAGTGAAAGAAGCCAGATAAAAGACTACATATTATGCAGTAACGGGATCCAGAAGAGACTAGAAAGGTAAAGCATACAGTCAGTATTTGCTGAATGAATAAGTGAATTAATTGTTAAAAAATGCCCAGGACTTGGCCAACTGGGCTTGGAAGGTGAAGGAGAAATAAGACTAAGGAATGAGCCGGGCTCGGTGGCTCAGCCTGTAATCCCGCGCCTTTGGGAGGCTGAGGTGAGTGGATTGCCTGAGCCCGCGGGTTCGAGACCTGCCTGGGCAACTTGGCGAGACTTCATCTTTACAATAAATCAAAAAAATTAGCCGGGCGTGGTAATGCGCTCCTGGAGTTCCAGCTACTTGGAAGGCTGAGGCGGAAGGATCGCCGGAGCCCAGGAGGTCGAGGCTGCGGTGACCCGGAGCGGCCACCGCACTCCAGTCTGGGCGACAGAGTGAGATGCCAACTCAAAAAATAAAATAGAATAAAATAAATTAACTGGGCGTGGTAGCACATGCCTGTAATTCTAACTACTCGGAAGGCTGAGGCGGAAGGATCCCAGGATCCCAGCAGGTCAAGGCTGCAGTGGTCAAGGCTGCAGTGGCCGGGAGCGGCACTCCAGTCTGGGTGACAGAGTAAGACTCCAACTCAAAAAAAAAATTAAGGTGAATATGCTATATTTTGTCCGACAACCTTAAATGCACAGAGAAGTAAGACTCTTTCTGGCTAGGTTCTCCCAGAGACCCAGTTACCCTCTCAAAAGAAAATCTTATTACCATTTGAATGTTCTATAAACAACCATCTTTTACAGCAATCAAAGTTGTTAGCCTCAGCACAAAACAGAATCTGGAAGAAAAGGATCTAAGCCAATTATAACGATATGTGTGTTTTTAATTTGGAATCATCACGGTTAGTAAAGGAACTTGACAGAGGCCACATGATGCAGCAGGACAGATGGAAGTTCATACCAACTGGGAATCCTTGAGCACCTTCCCTAACTTTTAGGATCATTTGCAAAAGGAGGATATTAATTCTCACCTCTTCCATTTGTGGCAAATAATAAGTAACACATGTAACATGCATTGCAAAATACCTGGCACAATGTAGTCATTGGATCAGCAGTCCCCGCCCTGTTTGGACGTCTTAACATATTTATCTGTAAGTTTCTTAAGAAGTTGATGGTGAGGAACCCTGTCTAGAGCTACAGGTCTGATGAACCGAATCTGTCTCAGTGTAACCTTCTAAATTTGCCATCAAATAGTTCACCTGTTTCTTTATAGCCATTACTCCATCAAATATAATTCAGAGCCCTTATAACTTCATTTATCCTAGCCCATTTTTGTCTCATTGAACCTTCCGCTGTCATCCATTGAATCCAAAAGAACACCTTATGAGGCAGAGGCTGCTCTAAGCCCTAGTTACACAGGACCGAATAAGAGGCCAGGTTATTGCCCTCAGGGAACTTGCATTTGAGTATTCAAGTATGGGGACAAAAATACTAGAAAATATTAAAATAAAAGAATAAACAAATAAGTCAGACATTTAAATGCTATGCAAGAAAATAAACTGGGCGCGGTGGCTCAAGTCTGTAATCCCAGCACTTTGGGAGGCCGAGGTGAGAGAACTGAGCCCAGAAGTTTGAGACCAGCCTGGACAACTTGGTGAGACCTCATCTCTACAATAAATCAAAAAAAATTAGCTGGGTGTGGTGGCTCATGCCTGTAGTTCCAGCTACTTGGAAGGCTGAGGCAGAAAGATCGCCTGAGCCCAGCAGGTCCAGGCTGCAGGGGTTGGGAGTGTGCCACTTCACTCCAGCCTGGGAGACAGAGTAAGACTCCAACTTAAAAAAAAAAAGAGAGAGACAGCCAGACTCGGTGGCTCAGCCTGTAATCCTGCACCTTGGGAGGCTGAGGTAAGTGGATTGCCTGAGCCCGCGGGTTCAAGACCTGCCTGGGCAACTTGGCAAGATCTTAACTCTATAGTAAATCAAAAATTAGCCGGGTGTGGTAGCGCATGCCTGTAGTTCCAGCTACTTGGAATGCTGAGGTGGAAGGATCACTGGAGCCCAGCAGGTCGAGGTTGCGGTGGCCGGGAGCGGCCACTGCACTCCAGTCTGGGCAACAGAGTGAGACTCCAACTCCAAAAAAAAAAAAAAGAGAGAGAGAGAAT
>NW_007247128.1:74701-79716 GCF_000164805.1 Carlito syrichta
CTTTGGGAGGCTGAGGTGAGTGGATTGCCTGAGCCCGCGGGTTCGAGACCCGCCTAGGCATCTCTACAATAAATTTAAAAAAAATCAGCCGGGCGTGGTAGCACATGCCTGTAATTCCGGCTACTCGGAAGGTTGAGGCGGAAGGATCGAGGCGGAAGGATCGCCGGAGCCCAGCAGGTCGAGGCAACAGAGTGAGACTCCAACTCAAAAAAAAAAAGAAAAAAAAGATTTATAACTTGCACCCCACTCATACATACACCCAGCTCTGTGTGTTGGATGTGATTATCCCTATCTTAAAGGGGGGATGAACTGAGACTCCCAAAGTTTAAGTGATTTGCCCAAGGACACCCTGGTCACAAGTGGACAAACCACATTTGAAGCCATCTTTTGGCTTCCAAGTCAAGAACCCTTTTATTTGTATCAGTTAGCTTGCAGTTTTGTGCCATCTCTACTTCTTTAAAAACCTTGCTTCTTCATTAAGAGACTTGCATGTCTTAATTTATTTTATTTTATTTTATTTTTGAGTCAGAGTCACTGTCACCCATGCTAGCGTGTAGTGGCAGGATCATGGCTATTGCAGCCTTGACCTGCTGAGCTCAGGAGACATCTAATTTTTTGATTTATTGTAGAGATGAGGTCTCACCAAGTTGCCCAGGGTGGTCTCCAACCCCTGGACTCAGACAATTCTCTCACTTTGGGCCTCCCAAACTGCTGAGATTACAGGTATGAGCCACTATGTGCAGTCTGCTTTTTTTTTTTTTTAATTGCTATGGAGGGAGTTGGGTATGTTGAGGAGGTTTGGCATAAATGTTTCATAAATGTTAAGAACCCTCTACAAGCTGGGCGTGGTAGCGCACGCCTATAGTTCCAGCTACTTGGAAGACTGAAGCAGAAGGATCACCTGAGCCCAGAAGACTAAGGCTGCAGTGGCAGTGAACATGCCACTGCACTCCAGCCTGGGCGACAGAGTGAGACTCCAGCTCAAAAAAACAAAAGAACCCAAAATTCTCTACAACTTTCCACTTCATTTTGCCTGTTAGGTCACATATTATCAGAGTTAATATTCAGAGATAATGATCTATTTGTAAAGGCAAAGATTACCAAATTATTTAAAAAACAATCTAAATTATCTTGAGAAGCTTCTTGTTTGCCAGGATAAGACAATTCCTGTTTGTGTATTATAAAGTTAGTACAATTTATATGCAGAAGATCTTTTTCCTTGGTTCCTCCCAGTAAAATAATGCATTTTCATGATGACTAAAAGCAAAACAGCCTAAAATGCTATATTAGTGCACAAAATTTTCTCAGAATGGTATATGAAAACTGAAACTGAAACATTACAGAGGTGGTAAAATCTATTTGCATTCAATTATTTATGGGTAGAAAAATATTAGATACAATCAGTATCTACAGACCAACACTATGTGTTAATGAAAGAAAAATAAGCATGAAATTTGGGGTGAATTCTCTAGATAAAGGCGTTCTTTTTTTTTTTTTGAGTTGGAGTCTCACTCTGTCGCCCAGACTGGAGTGCAGTGGCCGCTCCCGGCCACCACAGCCTCCACCTGCTGGGTTCCAGCGATCCTTCCGCCTCGGCCTTCTAAGTAGCTGGAACTACAGGTGCGCGCTGCCACGCCCAGCTAATTTTTTGATTTATTGTAGAGATGAGGTCTCGCCTGCCCAGGCGGGTCTCGAACCCGCGGGCTCAGGCAATTCACTCATCTCAGCCTCCCAAAGGCGAGGGATTACAGGCTGAGCCACCGAGCCCGGCTAAAGGTGTTCTTCTAACAGGTTTAGAAAAGTTGATGAATGAGAAAGCCATTACAAATTAAATGAGAAACACATAAGAAGTTATCATATTAAACCTTTCTAAGAAGAATCACTTTGAAATTGAATGAGTTTTCAGCTTCTCAGTGGGCTCTCCCCTTGCTGCCCTGACCCTAACTCTTTTAAATTTTTTTGATATATAAAGTGCTCCATTGCTACATTTCTTTTCTGGGGTTCTTTCCTTTTATTTGGGGGGGAGAAGAGAGAAACATGATGTTTCCGTGGGAAAGTCTGCATATTTTGAGATACAAATATTGCTTTCTCTGACCTACCTTTTCTCTTTGAAGCCTAGATTTTTAAGTATCTCTGAAATGGTTAATCAGTCCTAATTCCACTTTGATTTATTTTACAGATTTACTTCCTCTCAAAGTGCTTTTTCAGAATATTACTTTGAGTGTCAGTAACTCCTCTGATCTTTCTGTCTCCAAAATTTGGATTTTCCTGACTTGATGACATAATTTTTGGCATTGATTCTTGTCCTTTTTACATCACCCTCCCACCCTGAATCAGTCTCCACTATTAATAATACCAAACTAATGTACTAAAGAACAGGCTTGTCAAGCATACTGCCTTGAACTTGAGTTTATAGGGATTTATAAACCAGAATGTTGTCTCAAGTGATGGTTATAATGAACAAAGATTCATTATTTAAAAGATCCCCTGGATATTTCTTCCTCTTCCTTTTCTGAAAGAGTTTGGTTTCTTTTGGAGACACACAACGAATGTGGAATTTAGCTTTGCCATCTCGTGCAAATCCCCTGTAGGGTTCATAAAACTGCAGCCCATAATCTTTTCCTCAAAAAAACACACTGATTATTTGCGCATATGCTAGTTCCAAATATTACAATAGTTTCTGGATTTTTGCCACACTCTTCTCTAGATGGTCATTTGGGAGACTTTGTTTATAATGTGGGTCTTGAATGAAATTTTGAAATTCCAAGACCACAGGATGTAAGACTCAATTGTGAGTTATACTTAATTTTGCATTTTTCTGAGATCCTTCTTAGATTACAACAATAGCAAACATTGAATAAAAATGAGAGAAGATGTGTTTTTTCCAAGGATTAGTGTTTGAAAGAAAATGAGAGAGAGCATGCTATTTGCAAGGATTAGAGAATGTTTTAAAATGGGCTCTAGCATTCAATTGGTGGTTCAGGTGAATTAAAACAGTAAGCTGTTTTATGGAAATCAGTTGAAACATTTTCTTTCTTTCTTTTCTTTTTTTTTGAGTCAGAGTCTCACTCTGTCACCCAGGCTATCATTCTCATTGCCACCACAGCCTTGACCTGCTGGGCTCAGGGGATCCCTCTACTTCAGCCTTCTAAGTAGTATTGGAATGACAGGCACACGCCACCATGCCTGGCTAATTTTTTGATTTAAGTCTCATCATGTTGCCAGGCTGGTCTCAAACCCCTGGGCCCAGGCAATCCTCTCGCCTCCGCCTCCCAAAGTGCTGGGATTACAGGCAAGAACCACCGTGCCCAGCTAACATTTTATTTAGTGATTGTGCTATGATTTTTTATTTTATTTTATTTTATTTATTTTACTTTTTAAAGCTAGTCAAACTTAGCAGTGGAGGGTGTGCTGTGATTTTAAAATCAGAGACAAAATGTTGAATTTTTTTTGGTTTTTGTTTTTGAGTTGGAGTCTCACTCTGTCGCCCAGACTGGAGTGCAGTGGCCCCTCCCAGCCACCACAACCTCAACCTGCTGGGCTCTGGCGATCCTTCCGCCTCAGCCTTCCAAGTAGCTGGAACTACAGGCGTGTGCTACCACACCCGGCTAGTTTTTGATTTATTGTAGAGATGAGGTCTCGCCAAGTTGCCCAGGCGGGTCTCGAACCTGCGGGCTCAGGCAATCCACTTGGAATGTTGAATTTTTTAAAACGTGCCTCTCAAAAAAGTAAAGTTCATGGAGATGAACAGTATAATAACTTTTTTTTTTAATTTAAGGAAGCATTAAAAATATAAAAGCTCCCCTGAGACTTTTCCTTCTAATAAATTTTGAACTTTTTTCTCATATTCTTTATTTATTTTAGAAGCTGATGTTCAGACCAGGCATGCTGGCTTACGTCTGAAATCCTAGCACTTTGGGAGACAGAGGCAAGAAGATTGCCTGAGCTCTGGGGTTTGAGACCAGCCTGGGTACCTTGGCAAGACCTTGTCTCTACAATAAATAAAAAAATTAACTGGACATGGTCATGCGTGGTCATGCATGTCTATGATTCCAGCTACTCGGAAGGCTGAGGCAGAAGGATTACCTGAGCTCAGCAGGTCAAGGCTGTGGAGGCCGTGAGTGTGCCTCTGCCCTCTAACCTGGGTGACAGAGTGAGACTCCAATTCAAAAAAAAGAGAAAGAAGCTGATGTTCATTAAAGAACTCTTAAAGATTTTAGTACAAAATGAATCCGTTTTTAAAAATATATAAATTAGCCGGGCTCGGTGGCTCAGCCTGTAATCCCGCGCCTTGGGAGGCTGAGGTGAGTGGATTGCCTGAGCCCGCGGGTTCGAGACCCGCCTGGGCAACTTGGCAAGACCTCATCTCTGCAATAAATCAAAAAATCAGCCGGGCATGGTAGTGCGTGGCTGTAATTACGGCTACTTGGAAGGCTGAGGTGGAAAGATCGCCGGAGCCCAGCAGGTCAAGGCTGCAGTGGCCAGGAGTGGCCACTGCACTCCAGTCTGGGTGACAGAGTGAGACTCCAACTCAATTAGTCGGGCATGGTAGTGCACGCCTGTAGTTCCAGCTACTTGGAAGGCTGAGGCGGAAGGATCGCCGGAGCCCAGCAGGTTGAGGCTGTGGTGACCGGGAGCGGCCACTGCACTCCAGTCTGGGTGACAGAGTGAGACTCCAACTCAAAAAAAAAAAGTATATATATATGGTTTCTTGCATCTGATTTCAACTTTACAAATGACAGGCTAAGCCGGGCTCGGTGGCTCAGACTGTAATCCCGTACCTTTAGGAGGCTGAGATGAGTGGATTGCCTGAGCCCGCGCGTTCGAGACCCGCCAGGGCAGTGAGACCTCATCTCTGCAATAAATCAAAAAATCAGCCAGGCATGGTAGCGCATGCCTGTAATTCCGGCTACTCGGAAGGCTGAGGCTGCGGTGGCCGGGAGTGGCCACTGCACCCCAGTCTGGGCGACAGAGTGAGACTCCAACTCAAAAAAGAAAAAAAAAAAAAAAAGAAG
>NW_007247128.1:79736-80229 GCF_000164805.1 Carlito syrichta
TATAAAACGGAGTAACACAACACATGGAGGTAAGGGCCAGCCTCTTTTTTCTTTCCTTTTTGAAGTCAGATTCCCACTCTGCCACCCAGGCTGGAGTACAGTGGAACAATCATGGCTCACAGCAGCCTCGACCTGCTGGTCTCAGGCGATCCTTCTACCTCAGCCTCCTGACTAACTGGGACTATGGACATGTGCCACCACGCCTAGCTTATTTTATGATTTTTGTAAGAGGAGGTCTCACTATGCCGCCCAGATTGATCTTGCACTCCTGGGCTCAAGTAATACTTTTGCCTTAACCTCCCAAAGTGCTGAAATTACAGATGTGAGCCACTGCGTCCGGCCAAGGCCAGCATTTTCTGTTGATTTTCCCAGTCACTATAAACAGATGAATTTCTCCTCTAGATGGTTAATTTTATACTCTCTCTCTCTCTCTCTCTCTCTCTCTCTCTCCCTCTTTCTTTCTCTCTCTTTCTTTTTTTTTTTTTTTTTTTTT
>NW_007247128.1:80267-103866 GCF_000164805.1 Carlito syrichta
GGGTCTCGAACCCGCGGGCTCAGGCAATCCATTCACCTCAGCCTCTCAAGGCGTGGGATTACAGGCTGAGCCACCGAGCCCGGCTCTCTCTCTCTCTTTCTCACACACACACACACACACACACACACCACAGTGATTTATATGACATAACTTTTCTGGAATTCTATAAACACAGGATATGCAACATGGGTTAACCACTTGTCTAGGAAAAAAAATAAGCAGAGAGTTGCCCACAGCACACATCTTACATTTGGGCTTCTGTGTATGCCAAAGAAAGTGATGGCTTTGAGTCTCTGCCTGAATAATAACAGGACCTTGAAAGCACGATTGCTATTTTAAATTGATGTTGCTTGTTAACAGAATACCGAATGAATTATGGCCTCCGAATTAAACCCTCTTATTGTTGATCTTCAGAGAGGGTGTGGTAGGTAACCAGATGCAAATATACAGCTTATATTAGATACAGAAGAAAATATTCTACTTATGCAAAGACTGAATATAAATGTTAATGAAACTGGTTAAAATAAAATCATGTGTTATTCATCAAAGTGAAGAACAAGATATATTATAGTTCATACTTGCAATCTTCTTAAAACTTTTATAAAATAGAGGGAGGGATAAGTGAGCAAATAAATGTCCTAAGTATTGTCCTTCTTTACAAGACTATTTGACTGATTTTGAGCCTGATTAAGACGCCACCCACAACTTTATGTTCCACTTCAGCAGAGTTTTTTTAAATTTTTTATTTATTTTATTTTATTTATTTTGTTTTTGACTTGGGGTCTCACTCTGTTGCCCAGGCTAGAGTGCAGTGACATGCTCACGGTCACTGCAGCCTCAACCTGCTGGGCTCAGGTGACCTTTCCACCTCAGCGTTCCAAGTAGCTGGAACTACAGGCACACGTCACCATGCCTGCACTCCAGTCTGGGCGACAGAGTGAGACTCCGACTCAAAAAAATAAAATAAAATAAAATAAAAAGGAACTGTGTGAAGTGTTGGATGTCTTAATTAACATGGTGATTATTTCACAATATATATGCATATCAAACCATCACATCGTACACCTTACATTTATTAAAAAAAACAATTTTTTTTTTGAGTTGGAGTCTCACTCTGTTGCCCAGGATGTAGTGCAGTGGCACGCTCACAGTCACTACAGCCTTGACTGCTGGTCTCAGGTGATCTTTCCGCCTGCGCCTTCCAAGTAGGTGGAACTACAGGCGCTTGCTACCACGCCGGGATTATTTTTTGATTTATTGTGGAGACAAGGTCTCCCCAAATTGCCCAGGCTGGTCTTGAACCCCTGAGCTCAGGCAATCCTCTCACCTCAGCTTTCCAAAGTGCTGGGACTACAGGCTTGAGTCACCACACCTGGCCACAATTACATAATTTTATGTGCCAATTATACCTCAATCAAGCTGGAGAAAATAAAAGTATATGTAAATCCTTAAAAAAAAACAAAACAAGCCTGACCCCGCGGGTTCAAGATCCACCTGGGCAACTTGGTGAGGTGGAAGGATCGTCGAAGCCCAGCAGGTCAAGGCTGCGGTGGCCGGGATCGTGCCAACTGCTCTCCAGTCTGGGTGACAGAGTCAGACAACAGCTCAAAAAAAGAGAGAAAGAAATAAGAACTGTTAATCTTTATGTATCTCATAATTCTATTCTGGAAGAAAGAGCCCCATTAATACATAGATATATTTATAAGTACTATAATGTCTAAATAAGAGTGCACTAATTCATCTACTTTTAGGGGAATATTTAGGGTGTAATTTCCAGCTAATTAGAGAGGTCCTAACAGAACTTGCGTGCTTGAAAGAAGGCACATTATCACTGGAGTTAAACTTGATTTCTTTTATGGCATAACTGAACAGCTGCTTGCACCTGCCTTAATTTTTTTTTTTCAGGCTAACGTTATCTATTCCAGGATTGTATGTCATGTGGCATAAAGCTTTGGTTTCAATCAGTCACTAACACAGAAGCTTGGATATATTCAAAATTCTTTTCAGGAAAAAAAAAGTTGGCCAAGACTTTTGACAGCTTTACTTCTCACACCCAGGCCAAACTGGGCTGGCTTATTGGGACAAAAATGCTTACTGGCATCTCATCCTTAAGGCCACAGAATCATAGTATATTGGTTAAAAAAAATCCCTTAGTGTTCAAGTGGTCGTTCTGTCTCCCACTCTGGAGGGAAGTGGCACCATCATAGCTCACTGCAGATTTAAACTCCTGAGCTCAAGCAGTTCTCCCACCTCAACCTCCCAAATAGCTGGGATGACAGGTACATGCCACCATAACTGGCTAATTAAAAGCATTTTTTTTAAAGACAGGACGCAATGACTCATGCCTGTAATCCCAGCATTTTAGATGCCAGGGTGAGAGAATTGCCTGAGCCCAGGGGTTCGAGACCAGCCTGGGCAACTTGATGAGACCTCATCTCTACAATAAATAAAAAAATAAGCCAGGTGTGATGGCACACACCTATAGTTCTAGCTGCCTGAGCCCAGCTGGTGGAGGCTGTGGTGGCCGTGATCATATCACTGCCCTCCAGCCTGGGCAACAGAGTGAGACTTCAACTAAAAAAAAAAATTTTTTTTTTTTTTGTAGAGTTGGGATTTTGCAATGTTGCTCAGGCTTGTCTTGAACTCTGACCTCAAACAATACTCCCACCTTGGCATCCCAAAGTGCTGGAACTACAAGCATGAGCCACAATGCCTGATCTAATTTATGAGGGGCAGCCCTCAAAAAACTGGAATTATTTTTTAGAGGGTGGCCCCTTGTAATACAGGCTTCCCCTGATAGACAAGTGCCTAGAAACCCATTGTCTGTCATAAATGTACTAGCTAGTATTGTTCTGAGAGGGTGCATTTGACTTCAGTGAGTTTTTTGGGGGATTCTTTCAACGCATTTGCCCATTTTATGATGAGTGATTTAGGAACACACCTGCCCACACCACGCTCAGTGTTTAGCAATTTTTGACCCAAAACAGATAACCCTGTGCCCTACTCCCTCCCCCCATTTACCTGATCTCACCCTGAGCAATTTTTTTTTCCTTCCCGTATTAAAAATATCCTCAGCCAGGCTCGGCAGCGGTGGCTCAGCCTGTAATCCCACGCTTTGGGAGGCTGAGGTGAGTGGATTGCCTGAGCCTGCAGGTTCGAGACCCACCTGGGCAACTTGGCGAGACCTCATCTCTACAATAAATCAAAAACATTAGCCAGGCGTGGTAGCGTCTGCCTGTAGTTCCAGATACTTGGAAGGCTGAGGCGGAAGAATCGCTGGAGCCCAGCTGGTGGAGGCTGCGCTGGCGGGGAACGGCCACTGCACTCCAGTCTGGGCGACAGAGTGAAACTCCAATTCAAAAGAAAATAACCCTCAAAGGGAAATGTTCTTCCAGTGTTGGAAGAGGTGAAACAAAAAATGGCAGAAGTACTAAAAGACATCAAAATTGTTGAGTTAAAAAAACTGTTTTGTGACAGGCTCAGTGGCTCAGCCTGTAATCCCAACACTTTGGGAGGCCAAGGCGAGTGGACTGCCTGAGCTCATGGGTTCGAGACCAGCCCGGGTAACTTGGCGAGACCTCATCTCTACAATAAATCAGGAAAAAAATTAGCTGGGCATGGTAGCGTATGCCTGCAGTTCCAGCTACTTGGAAGCCTGAAGTGGATGGATTGCTGCAGCCCAGCAGGTCGACAATGGGGTGACCGTAAGCGTACCACTGCACTCCAGCCTGGGTCAAGGAGTGAGATTCCAACTCAAAAAATTAAATTAAAAAACTGTTTTGAACAGTGGAAAAAGTATCTCAATAGGTGTATTACATCAAACAGAGAGTACTTTGAATTTTAAACATGTAAGAAGAAATACACAATTTTTAAAATAAATTCTGGGGATTTTGGGCCCCCCTCATATTTATTTTACATTTTCTATAACTTAATATTAGCATTTCTTGCTCCCTTATAGCAAATTTACTAATTAATTGGCAATATATAACATTTGTATTATAGACGTCTGTTACAAGATGCAGGACAAGTTAGTAAGATTCAGCAGCTCATTCAAGGACTCTCACTTAACTATTCTGATACTTAAGAGAGATAGTCTGGGGTGGGAGGGATTGGCAGTAGTGAGAAACTGCCAGGGGAGGGGGGGCACACCTTATCAATAAGGGTACCTGCATAATGAATATTTGTATACCTAACCTTGAATTTTACCCCACATCTTCAAAATAAAAAATTTAAAATAAAGAGAGAGAGGTAGTCCATCAGATAGATTAACTGTCCATTCATATATATTCTCCAAGTTCTATGCCTTAATTTGGTACAGAAATTAGAGACAGCTCACACCTGTAATCCCAGCACTTTGAGAGGCTGGGGCAAGAGGATTGCCTGAGTCCAGGGGTTTGAGATCAGCCAGAGCAACTTGGCGAGACCTTGTCTCTACAATAAATAAACAAATTAGCCTGGCATGGTGGCATGCACTTGTGGTTCCAGCTACTTGGAAGGCTGAGGCAGAAGGGTCACCTGAACCCAGCAAGTAGAGGCTGAGGGGGCCATGAGCATACCACTGCACTCCAGCCTTTGTGACAGTGAGAATCTGACTCAAAAAAAGAAAAGAAATTAGAGACAAGATGGCTGGGCCTCATTTCCTCAGCCTCTTGCTCAAATGTGTTCACCAAGTTACAGGTGAGGTGTGTCCTCTATGTTGATATACAGGGTTAGTATATCTTTTGCAGAAGCGTGTTTGAAGATACTGGTTACACAGCTCCATGTGATAAAGTCCTTCTTGAATTTGGTTTCAGGCCATGAAAACATGCACGTTCACTCTTGTCAGAAAGTGAAACCCCTGCAGCCTCTCGTATTTCTCTTTTCACCTTCACTGCCAGGAAAATATGAACCAAATTTATTGCCAAGCATTGTAATGTGATCAACTCTGTTCCCTAGAAGTATTTACCCCTCTTGCTTTCTTCTTAAGTATTTTATTTGTAAACAGCCTCAAGTAATTTCAGAAATATATAAGTTGAGCATAAAAAATTTAAATCAGTAAAATGGGTAAAAACAATTGGTAGGCAGTAAGAAATAGTCAAATTTGCCAATGAAATTTGTCTGTGAAAAGGTCTTTATGCCAATTTTCTCATTTGAAGGGAAGTCAAGAAACCCTGTGCTTTGAGTCAGAAAACCTGGACTTAATCCTTAGCTGTACAACTTACTTGTTGAATAATTGTATGAAAGTCATCTAGCCTTCATTTCCTCGTTCCTTCTTTTTCTTTTTCTTTCTTTCTTTCTTTCTTTCTTTCTTTCTTTCTTTCTTTCTTTCTTTCTTCCTTCCTTCCTTTCTTTCTTTCTTTCTTACTCTCTCTTTCTCTCTCTCTCTCTCTCTCTTTCTTTCTTTCTTTCGAGTTGGAGTCTCATTCTGTCACCCAGGCTGGAGTGCAGTGGCACACTCATGGCCACTGCAGCCTCCACCTGCTTGACTCAGGTTATCCTGTCTGGGTGACAGAGTGAGACTCCAACTAAAAAAAAAAAACAAAAAACAAAAAAACCCCAAAAAACTAGGGGCAGTATTTTCCTGGTTTCAACTAAATATTTCCTTTCATTATAATATAAAAATATTATGAAATATATAATACTCATTTGATTTGTCATAATTTAAATTTCTTGGATACGTGAAATGCATCATTCAACTCTCTCTGTGTCTCATATGTGCATGCACCAGTTTATTTGTTAGCAGATGATTTTTTTTTCCATTTTCATATTCCCATATTTAATACTAAACTGGAAATTAAAATTCAAATGTAATCTCATAGTAGTGTGAGGATTTTGACATGGTGGTTACAGTTTAACCCCCAAAAAATAATTGAATGAGACATGGACATGTTTTGTTTTTTTTTCCCAAGGATTTATTTCTCTTGTGACATGATCCTACCATCCATAACAAAATTTCTTTTTAAATGATTCAAAGGCAAGATTTTCAAATGACTCAAAGGCAAAAAGAAAAGGAGGATGGATTAAGAATTAAGCCAATTATTTTCATCTTGTAGCGTCCTTTGAGAATTTGATAAAACTATGACCCTCTCCCTGGATAAAAACATACATACACAAATACACATGAAGTTTGCATGAAAATCTGTCAAGGGAGGTTGTCCCTGGTCTAGCTAGTTTGGAAAGAATGAAGCACTTTATTTGTGAGAGGTCTATAATTCAGATAAAATTGAAAGTTTACCTTAGAATAAAAGAGGTTTTTTTTGCTTTTGTCTGTTTCTTTTTACAATTTAGTCAGAGTCTTACTCTGTTGCCCAGGCTAGAGTACAGTGGCATACTGTCAGCTACTGCAGCCTCAACCTGCTGGGATTAGGCAATCCTTTCATCTCCACCTCTCAAAGTGGCTGGTATTACAGGCATGAGCCACCACTCCCAGCAGAATAAAAGAGTTTTAAGAAATAACTTTATAAGGCCAAGACTAAGAAGTGTTAAATTAGCATAACTTTTCTGCTCAGCTATCTTCAAGGAATTAGAACTCCAGTGTCCGTGATTATTTATGTGTAGATGGTTGAAGATGGGAAATAGACTTACTAGATAATTCCATCTTCTTGATTTCCCTACTCTAAAGACAAATGTAAAGCTTGTTTACAGTTTTTTGTTGTTGGTTACTAAATGTGACCCCATAGAAAATAAATCTTTTTCAAACACTAAATATTTTATAATTGCAATACTAAACAAGTCAGAGAGAATTTTAAAAGTCATGTATTATAGTGGTTTCAAACTTTGTTTAAAATGCAGAGGGACTCTCAAACAGTATCCTAAAATACAACAAATCAAAATGAGATTTTTAGTACACATTGTTTTTTGTATGCTAAAATTAAAACAACTTATTATTATAATGTCATTCAAACAGGCTGTTTTTGTTAAACACAAACATTTGGAAATAGGATCTAACGGAAAATATCTACAGCCTCATCATCCAATTTGTTTCTGTATTTAGTTTTGGTTACTCAAGAAATATTGAGGACACTCTTATTTGTATAAAAATATAGTTGCAAATGGTAATCATTATTATTATTATTATTTGAGTCAGAGACTCACTCTGTCGCCCAGGCTGAAGTGCAGTGACACACTCAAGGCCACCGCAGCCTTGACCTGCCGGGCTCAGATGATCATGCCGCCTCAGCTTTCCAAGTAGCTGGAACTACATGTGCACGCCACCACACCCCACTAATTTTTTTTATTTATTGTAAAGATGAGGTCTTGCCAAGTTGCCCAGGCTGGTCTCAAAACCCTGGTCTTAGGCAATCCTCTTGCCTCTGCCTCCCAATGTGTTGGAATTACAGACGAAAGCCACTGCACCCGGCCTGCAAATAGTAATCATTTTTAAACAGTCACCTTTCAATCTCAGATTATTCAAGTAAACAAAGATGGAAGGAAATGCTTTCTTCAGAAGTCTGCATGAAAACTAGATATCACACATAAAGTCTCCAATTTGTTAAAATGTAGTACATAACGCATCTGTGTGTATTTTTGCTCTTTAAATTTTTTATTGAGGTAAATTATTTATAACATAAAGTTTTCGATTTTAACCACTTTTTTTTTTTTGCATTGGAGTTTCACTCTGTCACCCAGACTGGAGTGCAGTGGCACGTTCCTGGCCACCGCAGCCTCAACCTGCTGAGCTCCAGCAATCCTTTCGCTTCAGCCTTCCAAGTAGCCGGAACTGCAGGCACGCGCCACCATACCCGGTTAATTTGTTATTTATTGTAGAGACGAGGTCTCGCCAAGTTGCCCAGGCGGGTCTCGAACCCCCGAACTCAGGCAATCCACTCACCTTAGCCTCCCAAAGTGCTGGGATTACAGGCTGAGCCACCAAGCCTGGCCTTTAACCACTTTTAAGTGTACAATTCAGGAGCATTAAGTGTATTCACAATGTGCAACCATCACTACTATCCATTTCCAGAACATTTTCATTATTCCAAACGATTTACTTTTTATAACCAATTTTTGAACAGTTAAAAATGAAATTTGAATCAAAATACTTGCAAAGTTTCTAAAGCATCTTCACAGAACAGTTGAAAAAGTATGATCTCCTCAGTTATCTGAGACATTGAGAATTAACTGGTCCAGCAACATTGTTCATGGTTAGGGCAGGGCGGAAATGGGGCCCTCCTGACACCAAATAGTACTGATTGTGTAAAAATTCTGCCTTGCCATTTTAAGTAGTAAAGTCTCTTTGTGATTCTAGTCTCTTAAAAGACAATTTCAACTTCACTCACAAAAACCCTTTCACCATTCTCCATCTGAAAATGAGAAGTTCAAATGTGGCGTGCAAAAACCTGCCACCTACTTGGGAGGTTTTCCTGAAATTCATCTAGGCTGGTCTCAGAATCATACTACATTAAAAAACAAATCTAAGTGACTACAGGAATTGGTGTAAACTTTTCCAATATCAGATAGAGTAGTCTGAACAGCAAAACTTGCCCTCTTCTACATGTGGCTGGGCTTTATAAATAATAATATAATAAAATATAAGCCGGACTTGGTGGCTTAGCCTGTAATACCGTGCTTTGGGAGGCTGAGGTGAATGAATTGCCTGAGCCTGCGGGTCCGAGACCTGCCTGGGCAACTTGGCCAGACCTCATCTCTACAATAAATCAAAAAAAAATTAGCCGGGCATGGTAGCGCATGCCTGTAGTTCCAGCTACTTGGAAGGCTGAGGCGGAAGGATCGCCGGAGCCCAGCAGGTCGAGGTTGCGGTGGGCGGGAGCGGCCACTGCACTCTAGTCTGGGCGACAGAGTGAGACTCCGACTCAAAAAAATAATAATAAATAAATAAATAAAAATAATACAGCAGCATGCTCCTGGCCACCACAGCCTCGACCTGCTCGACTCCGGTGATCCTTCCGCTTCTGCCTTCCAAGTAGCCGGAACTGCAGGTACATGCTACCATGCCCGGCTATTTTTGATTTATTGTAGAGACAAAGTCTTGCCAAGTTGCCCGTGGGCTCAGGCAATCCACTCCCGAAGTGCTGGGATTACAGGCTGAGCCACTGAGCCCAGCCGTGCACATCTTCATGTATTATCTTATTTAGTTCTCAGCGTCATACTGTTACTCTTTTCACTTCAGAAAGGAGAAAATTGTGGTAGAGAAAGTCAAGGTCACACAGGAGCACAGCTAATCTGCTCCCAAGGCAGTACCCTAAGCCACCAAGCATTGTGGTTTCCCTAGCTCCTCAGTTCTGTGGTGGAATTTATACATCAACCTCACAGTCCAAACTTCCTGATGTCTGCCTGGTGTCACCTAAGTGGAGTGCCCAAGAAAGGCTATTTGAAAAATGGGCTGATCACTGTTACTTCAAGCCTGCTGGAAACTGACAAGAGTTGAGCTGAATTTTCTCCTTGTAAAACCCCAGTCAAAAAAATCAGCAAAGACTTGAAAAGGGCAAAAGAGAGTCCTGGGTGTCCTTTCAGTGGAATCCTGAGTGTTATCTAGCAGACCTTCTGGGAATTATCTGGTTCTATGGGACACGCATCTTTGATTACCTTGGATGGACTAGGCAATTTTACTTTATTTTTTCATTTTTTTCTGAGTTGGAGTCTCACTTTGCCGCCCAGACTGGAGTGCAGTGGCACACTCACGGCCACCCCAGCGTCGACCTACTGTAGGCTATTTTATAATTCTGTATGAGCAGAAGTCAAGTTGTAGAAAACTGGTAACAGGCTGGGCTTGGTGGCTCACCCTGTAATCCCAGCACTTTGGGAGGCTGAGGCAAGTGAATTGCCTGAGCCTACGGGTTTGAGACCCAGCTAGGCAACTTGATGAGACCTCATCTCTACAATAAAAAAAAAAAAAAAAATTAGCCAGGTGGTAGCATGTGCCTGTAGTTCCAGCTACTTGAAAGGCTAAGGCGGAAGGATCGCTGGAGCCCAGCAGGATGAGGCTTCGGTGGCCGGGGGTGTGCCACTGCACTCCAATCTGGGTGACAGAGTGAGACTCCAACTCAAAAATAAAGAAAAAAAACTGATAACAATGCAAATGTGTCCTGAGCATAGTGATTCAGATGATTCTTGCTTAGGAAACACACACAAATTTTATCTGAGAGTGATATGATTGATTTCTACCTAGTAGATGACCCAAAATATTACATATTCTGCTCTCTTGGGTATTAATCAATTTTGCATCTACTGGTAAATTCATCTCAGCGTTCCAGTCGCCCACATGTATATCTATTCTTCAAATTGTCCTTTGAACTGTTTCAGACATTTTTCTAGGTCCCTCATGAATTAATGAATTAAACAAAATCTTTAGCATATGTATACTTTATATTTATATGACAGTCATGTTTGACCCTTTTGAAAATTATATTTAGCACCTTATCTTTCAATAAAAAATTAAAGGTAAATACGGAGCATATGTGATAAAGTAACCAGAAAGTCAAGTCAGCAGAGAAGACAAAGAGGCAGAGTCATGGAAGAGTTCTTAGTTAGAATGTCAGTGCCACAATATTACATTTATTCTACTTTATACTGTTCTTGGCACATAATAGGTGTTCAATAAATATTCAGTAAAGAAGTTAACTTGGCCAGATGTGGTGGCTTTTGCCTGTAATCCCAGCACTTTAGAGGCCAAGGTGGGAGGATTGCTTGAGCTCAGGAATTTGAGACCAACCTAGGCAACATAGCAAGATGCCCGTCTCTACAAAAACATAAAAAAACAATTAGCTAGGCATACTGATGTGCACCTGTAGTCCCTGTTACTTAGAAGCTGAGGCAGAAGGATCACCTGAGCCGGGAAGTCGTGTCTCTGCACTCCAGCCTGGGCAATAGAGTGAGACCCGACTCAAAAAAAAAAGAAAGAGCTAACTTAGAAAACAACACACACACACACACACACACACACAAATGAGGGATAAGCGGCAATTAGGGAAAAGAAATGAAGACATTGTGTGAAAATAACTTGTAAAGACAGTGTGGATAGAGTCCAATTTTTAAAAGCATGGTGGAAACCTATGGGAAAAAGCAAACCTTTAAAAACACTATTGCCGGGCTTGGTGGTTCAGCCTGTAATCCCGCGCCTTGGGAGGCTGAGGTGAGTGGATTGCCTGAGCCCGCGGGTTCGAGACCCGCCTGGGCAACTTGGCGAGACCTCATCTCTACAATAAATCAAAAAATCAGCCGGGCGTGGTAGCGCCTGCCTGTAATTCCGGCTACTCGGAAGGCTGAGGCGGAGCCCAGCAGGTCGAGGCTGCGGTGCCCGGGAGCGGCCACTGCACTCCAGTCTGGGCAACAGAGTGAGACTCCAACTCAAAAAATAAAAATAAAATAAAAACACTATTCATGCCAGTAAAATTCTTTCTCTGAACTAGAGAGAGTCAAGAAAGCCTTTCTCGCAGGGAAAAATGTGAGCCTGCAGGAACAAACTAGTCTCTTCTTCCTGCTAGTGTTTTCCCACCTTTTCCTTCATTGCTGCCATTTGGGTTTTCAGTCCTGTGAGGAGATGAATGGGCCCCCTCCCCACTGCAAGTCTTTGTGCCTTTCACACCATGTGCTCATAAGTCACATTTTCCATGGCATTGCCCCAGCTTTCCTGGGTACCTACAGTTTGGTCAGGCTGACACTTTGCCTCTACAACTCTCTCGGAGGTGACCCGCCAAGATTATGCATCGAAGAATCCAGGTCCACAGCTCTCAGGCTTGTAGCTTAGTCCTGGTCCCAAGAGAGGAAATGGCTTGGGATTGGTGGGGGTGGGGAGTTGGGCGAGATTCCAAAATCGTAGACGAAGGAATTCCACGAATGTTGAATTTTTCATGAGGGCTAGCATTACAGAGAGAGAGTGCGGAACCAAATTTTTTCAAGTTCAGTTTTTTATTTCTGGAAAACTATATGGCAGATGAATCCATGCCAGCAAAGATAGAATGCCATCTAGCCAAAAAAAAAAAAATCAGATCCAGTTTCACAGGTTCAAGAAGAAAGACATTATTTGACTCTACCCTTACTACAAAGGAAACAGAAGGATTTCTCTGGACATACAGGGCACTAAACCTAACATTTCATTTACTTATTTAAGTTTTATTTTTTCCTAACACAATATGTGCTCAGATAAACACCAAAGTCATTACTGTAGGTCTGATGTCACAATGAAGCAAAAATGGGTATTTTTTTTCCTTTCCCATTGAAATGATTTTAAGTGTTTCACATACCACATTTAATCAGCAAGCCCATAAAAATAGACAAGTGATCAACTGGGACAGTTCCAGTTTGTTAGTAGCAAAGCAAGTACCAGCCTAAGGCCCAAGGTGACCTTAATTGCATTTCAACAGATTTCTGAGTTTCAATGTAGCGATTTCACCAGGACACACAGCATGGATTTCACCAGGACATGAAGCTTGCATTTTCACATCCCCCACCCAAGCAAGAAAGAACCCTTAGCCTCAGTCAGGCTTGGTGGCTCAGCCTGTAATCCCATCACTTTGGGAGGCCGAGGTGAGTGGATTCCCTGAGCCCGCGGGTTCGAGACTTGCCGGGACAATTTGGCGAGCCCTCATCTCTATGATAAATCAAAAATCAGCCGGGCGTGGTAGTGCGCGCCTGTAGTTCCCGCTACTTGGAAGGCTTAGGCGGAAGGATCGCCGGAGCCCAGCAGGTCGAGGCTGCGGTGGCCGGGAGCGGCCACTGCACTCCAGTCTAGGTGACAGAGTGAGACTCCAACTCAAAAAAAAAAAGAACCCTTAGCCTCCAGATGTCACCTAACATCCACAGTCTCTAAAGCTTTGTTTCAGTCACCTTAAGGAAAATGATATTTTAAATCAGAGACCTTAAAAGTAGACACTTTAAATTTACAGCAGTTTTCAAGTTAGCCTGTCACTCAATATCTCTTTTGAGCCATAAAAACTGTAGTTTGGAAAGGAGGTGACAATTGTGATATGTCAGGACACCTCCTGCTTGGGTGGTTTTTCTCTGGTCCACTGACTTGACATATTGCTTAACCACAGGCAAGTCACAGTGTCTTCCTGGGCTTGACTTTCTTCTTCAGGAGTTATGAATATTTGCTCCCTCCCTATTCTGCCAGACTGTTGGGAGAAGTAAGAATCACAGCATGCTAGGCCCCACCTTTTCCTTTTCTTCCCAGGAAAACAGGTACTTGTTAGAGATTCAGTTGTACCTGTGGTCATGCTGCCAACAAGTGGCAGAGCTGGGATTTGAATCTAGGTCTTGCGCATTTTAGCTGAATCTGCTTAGGATGTGAAATTATCAGCCTTTGTCCCCAGAAGGTGGAGAACAACAGAACATTGGAAAGAGCATGGCTATAGTCAGACACGCCTGATTTTGTCGGTACTTTTTTGGTTTGGTTTTGTTTTTGTCTGGCACTTTCTTTTCTTTTTTTTTCTTTTGGAGTCAGAGTCTCACTATGTCACCCAGGAATGCAATGGCATGATCACAGCTCATGGTAGCCTTGATCTCCTGGTCTCAGGTGATCCTTCCATTTCAGCCCCTCGTCTGAACTGCAGACATGTGCCACCATGCCTAGCTACTTTTCTGATTTTTTTTTTTTTTTTTTGAGTTGGAGTCTCACTCTGTCATGCAGACAGGCGTGCAACGGCTGCTCCCGGCCACCGCAGCCTCGACCTGCTGGGCTCCGGCGATCCTTCCACCTCAGCCTTCCACGTAGCTGGAACTACAGGTGTGCGCTACCACGCCCGGCTCATTTTTGATTTGTTGTAGAGGATGAGGTCTCGTCAAGTTGCCCAGGCGGGTCTCGAACCCGCGGGCTCAGGCAATCCACTCACCTCGGCCTCCCAAAGTGCTGGGATTACAGGCTGAGCCACCGAGCCTGGCCTACTTTTCTGATTTTTTATAGAGACGAGGTCTTACTATGTTGTCTGGGCTGGTCTCGAACTCCTAAACTCAAGCAATCCTCTTACCTTGGCCTCCCAAAGAGCTGGGGTTACAGGCATAAGCCACTGTGCTCAGCCTTGTCTGCCACTTGCTCTTTGTGTGACCTTTGGTAAGCTATGCAAATGCTGTGTGCCTCTGTTTCTTCACTTGTGAAATATGGATGACATCTAACTTACTAGTTTATTGTAAATATTGAATGACAACTTGGTCATCTCCTATCCCATAAATGCTATCTTCCTCCATGCCTCTACTCCTTTCCTTCTAGCGTTGGTATTTTAGAAACATCTTTCTTTTTTGAGTTGGAGTCTCACTCTGTCTCCCAGGCTATAGTGCAGTGGCTTGCTCATGGCCACTCCAGCCTCAACCTGCTGGGCTCAGGCAATCCTTCTGCTTCAGCCTTCCAAGTAGTTGGAACTACAGGTGCGCACTACCATGTCCGGTTTATTTTTTTATTTATTGTAGAGTCGAGTTTTCGCCAAGTTGCCCAGTCTTGAACCCCTGAGCTCAGGCAATCCTCTAACCTTGGTCTTCAGAAGTGCTGGGATTATAGACTTGAGTCATGGTGCCCAGCCAGAAACACCTTTCTTTCTTTCTTTTTTTTTTTTTTTTGAATTGGAGTCTCACTTTGTCACCCAGACTGGAGTGCAGTGGCTGCTTCCGGCCACCGAATTCACTCAAATTCCTGCTCCCTGGAGTTTCCATTCTAGAGATGTAAGATGTGGGGTGGGGCATAGGGCGGGTGGCAGAAGATAGGAAGAAACCAAATGGAGAAGTAAAATACAAAGCAGGGCCTGGGCAATATGGCAGGACCTCATCTCTACTAAAAATTTTCAAAATGAGCCGGATGTGGTGGTACACAGCTACAGTCCCAGCTCCTCAGGAGGCTGAGGCATGAAGCATCATTTGAACCCAGGAGTTTGAGACTGCAGCGAGCTGTGATCATGCCACAGTACTTCAGTTTGGGTGACAGAGTGAGATCCAGACTCTTAAAAAAAAAAAAAAAAAAAAAGAAGTCCTGCATGTACAAAGTTTGTTCAGAGATGACAGTGTTATAGCGGAAAATAAAACAGAGATGTGGAATAGGATACACCGGGGTGGGCGGGGGGCCTCTTTGGTTGGGAAGGGCCTCTCTGAGAAATTGACATCTGAGCAAAGACCTGAGTTGTCAGGATAGTAAAACTACAAGGGAGGGATCAGCAGTCATGGGACATTGGTGGGGACAGGGGGGTGGGGGTGGCGTGGGGGACACATGGTATCATAAAGGGTACCTGATCCCAAACCAGGGGATGTGAAGACCAGATGAAGGCCCAAACTTCACCTGCACTAGAATACTGATTTACCTAACCCTGACTTCATCTCAACAATAAAGAGAAAAAAAAGGGCTGGGCTCGGTGGCTTGACTGTAATCCCAGCAGTTTGGGAGGCCGAGGTGAGTAGATTGCCTGAGCCCGCGGGTTCGAGACCCACCTGAGCAACTTGGTGAGACCTCATCTCTACAATAAATCAAAATGAGCCGGGCGTGGTAGCGCGCGCCTGTAGTTCCCGCTACTTGGAAGGCTGAGGAGGAAGGATCGCCAGAGCCCAGCAGGTCGAGGCTGCGGTGGCCGGGGGCGGCCATTGCACTCCAGTCTGAGTGACAGAGTGAGACTCCAACTCAAAAATAAAAAATAAAAAAAGAGAAAGAGAGAAAAAGAATGAACTATTTTCTTCCAAAGCAGAGAGGGCACAACCACCTGGAGGAGAAGCAAAGCTAGGCCTACATGGGCTCCCAGGAAGGTGTAAGTGGAGATGGCTATGTCTTGGCAGCGTTCAGCTTTGAAGAAGGCAGAACTGTTGGCATGCCAAATTCTGAGAGGGTGTCTGCAGGAGGCACCGGGAAAGGCTGTGGTCACCACTGGTGAAAACAAGCCTACCACTTCTCCACGTCTCCCTGAAAGTCAAGGAGGGCGGGAGGCAGTTGCATGGAGAGCTCCCAGGCACAGCTCCTAGGAGGGTTAGCACTTCTAGGCTCAAGTAATCTGCCGAGTGGTTCTTCCCTGGGCCGTTATAATTTGAACCCTCCTTCTCTTAAATTCCAGAATGGCTTTGGAAGTCTTCACCCCTCTCTGCTGCTGGCTTTCTTTCAGCCAGCCAGGGCTGGAAAGACCTTCATCCTTGCTGCCTGCCAAGGCCAGGAGGCCCACTTTGCTTGAGGCATCTTGCCCTCTGGGAGGTCGCCAGTCAGCCAGCTTTGGAAAACTGGGAGCTTAAAAAAAAAGTCACTTGAGTTTTATAAAGTGGTAACTACTGTGGGGCTTTATGTAATAAAACCTAAATGCCATTTTCCTCCTAAAGCTCTCGGGTGAGGTAACAATTCTCTTTAATGTTGACTCAGGAAGTTTTACCCAAGAAAAAGAAGGTGGGGTGGGGTGAGGGGGTGGTGTTTGCCAAATCAGGAACTTAAAAAAAGAGACTGAGGCAATGAGAGGAAGGGAAGTGGGAGAGAGCAAAAGGTAGTCCTACAAATGAGTCAACTTGGGAAACACAGGCCAGTTTTTATGTCAAGTAAATTCTGTTGGTTCACACTGCCTTTTTATTGTGGGCTGCTTTGAAACACTTGGGGGGAAAGAAAATCCTAAACTGAATGTCGTCTTCATGAATAGAACACCTATGGTATTAACAGGGATTCCAGCCCCTGCAATGTAAACAGTCACCTCAGGCATGGAAACTCTTGCGCTCAGAGTTGCATCCAGTTCCTCGTTTCACGCCACAAATCTAACCACAGCTTTCTGCGCAATGTATGGCTTTAAACAATGAATATATTATGTAGATCAAATACGGCATTCCTCCATCCCATCGCCTCCCTCCCCTGGTATAAGGCCCACCTCATGGTTTCAAACAGGGTCAGCACGCCCTAAGGACAGAGAAAAGAAAGACCTTTTTTAAGTAGGTGCTTAGGAGAATGAATCACTTCAGAAACAATGAAGGCAAGAAGTAAGATCATTTGCCACCAAATCTGTAGTGGGTTTTAGAAAGTAAAATGAACTTTTCAGTTTTTTCTTTCTTGCAACTCTCTCTTGGTTTTATCTAGAAACAAAAGTCAAAGATCTGAAATATAAAAAACTGTATCCAAAACATTTTTTGCCCTAAAAGTTTTTTTCCTATTGACACTTCTATTTAATTTCCAGACTCAGTCCTATTTAGAGCTGCCCTAGTTATGAGGCATCTTAAGGGACAAGGCACTGGGGCTGCAGAGATCTGGACGCCAACACAAGCATGTGTGCACACATGTTTCTGTGTACCTGTGCCCACTGTGCTCATGTTCATGCATGCACATGGTTGCAGTGGTTGCATGTTTTCTGCATCTGACACTGTGCAGAAAGAATGAAAGACCATCATAGTTTATATGTTGAAGTCTCGTGAGTCCTTCCAATTTGATGAACCTGGCTTTCACACAGAAGGCTAGGTCTTGGATGAAAATGAAGTTCAGAAAAGGTCACCCCAAAAATGATGCCTTGATAGGCTGATTGTGTTGAATTGAGGGTGCTTGGGGAATAGTACGTGCAGACAGAGGTTTTCTCTGAGCTCCCTCTATCAGCCTAAAGATAGATCCTCCAAAGAGAAGTCAGTTGTCATGAATCTCTTCCTAGAGAGCCTCATCAACCAGGGAAGATTAACTCAGACCACAGAAGAGGAGATTGGAGGTTGACACCAGACAGATTTTGTCACAAGCTATCACCTAGTCTTTTGAGGGCCCATTCATCTTTCTTCCAAATCATTTACTCTATCCTAAATTGCCTATATTCTCCCATCCCCGTCTCCTATGAGGAGGGCATAGAAGCTTTTAGATCTTTCTGGGTTTGGGGTACAGCAGTCTCCCCTTATCCCTGGAGGATAGATTCTGAGACCCCCGTGGATGCCTGAAACCAAAGATAGTGCCAACCCTTATATACACTCTGTTTTTTCCTATACATGCATAACTATGATAAAGTTGAAATTACAAATTAAGCACAGTGAGATTAATAATGATAATTAATCATACAATAGGACACATAATATGCTATAATAAAAGTTATGTGAACTTGATCGCTCTCTCTCCATCTATCTATCTATCATCTATCTAATCTTATTGTACTGTTCTAACCTATTTTCGGTCATGGCTGACTGTGGGTAAATAAGACTGAGGAAAGCAAAACCACAGAGGAGTAGGGACTATGGTATTCACTTTTCTTCATGCGATGCCCCCAAGTACATCATAAATGTATATGCCTGTCTCCTGTCAACTTATTTCATAGACTCAGTCATCAGATCCTCAGAGGATAAAGGAAAAATTTTCCTTCCCCTCCAAAACCCTCCACACGAACTGGACCTGGGTGAGATAGAGGGGGGTGAGCTGCACTTGGGAAGGACTGCAGGGAGACTTTCTAAACTCAACCACCTGAGATGCTTGTTAAAAACCCAGTGACTCTGAGTCAGCCACCCAGAGCCAGGAATCCGGTTTTTACCAACTTACATGGTGAAGAGCACCAGTTTACTCTACAAACCAGATTCTTCCTGTTTCCACAAAACGGTTAATTAACTCTTTCACAAGTGTGTTGCTTCCTATTGAGGGCCTGGATTCTTCCTAAAAATAAATGTTAGTTTTGCCTCAAAGTAATTTGGAATGTCAGTTTGAACTCTGCTTTTCTTGGTCATTCCATATTTTTCTTTCTCTTTTTTAAAAAAATTATTATTTATTATAGAGATGTGGGGTACAATTCAGGGTTAGGTATATAACATTGATCATGCAGGTACCCTTGTTGATGAGGTATGCCCCTCCCTCCCCTAGCAGTTTCCCTCAACTGCCAATCCCACCCCCTGCTTGACAATTTCCCAGTACTGCCAATCGCTTTCTTATAACATTATAATTGTTCAAGTTCAGCTTATGAGTGAGAACACATGGAACTCAGTTCTTTGTTTCTGTGATAAATCACTAAGTATGATCGACACCAAATCCATCCAAGTTGCTGCAAAGTCCATATATTTGCCCTTCTTTATGGCTGTATAATATTCCATTGTGTATTGTACCACATTTTTTTATCCAGTTCAGCTTTGATGGGCATTCCATGTTTTTCTCATCTCCCTTCCCCTCCTTCCCTGGAATTCTCCTACCTCTACCCCCTCACCGCTTCCTCCTTTTCCTTAGTTTAGTTCAAGAAACCATTTAATAAACTTCCATTAAGTTGAGGTACTGAAATAATAAAAATGAATGAAGACAGAGTCCCTGTCCTTAAAAGGTTGAAGTCTGGCTAGGGAGACAGATTAAACAGATCATTGTAACAGGGAGGCCACACAAATTAAAGTGTGTGCATTGATAGCAGTGGTATAGCATGTGGTCCACTCAGAGGGAAGGGTATTGGGGAAGGGGCTTTCAACAGTGCTGGGGTTTTCCAGTTAGCTGGAGTGGGGCACAGTGGCCAAAGCCAGTTCAAGTATCTCACTTCCAACACCCCCAGCTAAAGCACGTGTATTTGCCAGTTGTCCATTTGTCAGAATAGCCCAAGAAGCTGAACATCAGAGGAAAAGAGCAAAATTGATTCAAAGTTATAATTATGACGTGATATGGTATCCAAGATGTTCGGAGATTGCATGCACACTTATCAAGTTAATATGTGAATTTCATCCTCAACAGATTTTCTAAATTTGGATTTTTGTTTTATCCAATTGCATAAGAAGGTCATTATTTGGTGGATGAAGCAGAGGATTTGGGGGATGGATATTTATTTACCTGTGTTCCTTCCCCTCACCTCTGAAGCTGTTGCCCCTCCTTTCATTCCCGCTTGACCTTGAACAAGACACTTTCTAATTCTTAGTTTCCAACTTGTGAGAAAGGAATAAAAGCACAACTTTGCTTCCAGCTGTTTGCCAATGACACTGAGAAGATTTATGCACTGCTTCTGGTGAAATTACCTGAGTTCGTCAAAGGAGCAAATAATGTGTGTGTCTTTATTGAGGAGAAAGGGGGAGCAGAGGATGCACATTTCATTTTGCTGTACTCCTTGCCGGCTAATTAGAAAACAGATTCATTAAGGCTCAGCCCAAAGAGTGAAAAGAGACCAAAGAGAATTACATCATTTCCTCTGTATCTTCCCTACGGGCATCCTGGTATTGGAGAAAATGACTCAGGCCATAGAAATGAAGCAAAAACAGCTCCATTTCCAATACTGATTACTTTGGACCAGAACTTTACACAGAAAAGGAGAATAGCTTTTTGAAAAAAAAACAAAGGAGTGAGGCAAACAAAGAGCGTGGTTTTCTGACAGGGTTGAAAATAAAACAGAGAGGGAAGTTTAAGCAAAATCATCACATACACTATCCTTTTTTCTTCTTTCTTCTGCGTAAAAATCAAAACAACTTACAGATTTTACCCAAGACACAACTATTGGTTTTAAAACTTATACTTTAAAAATAATTTTTCACTATTATAGACATGTCAGATGTAATTGGGCAGATAAATTAAGTTGGAAGATCTTTTTGTGACTTCTGTAAGTAGCTATTACTCTTATATTGAAATTGTAGCATTTCCTGCTACATGAATACCTCATTCATTCCTTTGCTGCCAGGAATAAGATGCACTTAAAAATCTATTGTTTTTGCTCAGGTGGTGATAGAATACTGACCCTTACATATGAATATGAATTACTTTTTTCTTTCAGTAAGTCAAATATACTCAGAGGAACCCAGGAATGATCCTTGGGCAGCGTCCATTGTAAATTCCTAAATAGGGAGTCTTATTTTGGCTGCTGAATTGCATTTACACTGGGAGGCTGGACTTTGGATAAGTCTTATCCCATCTCCAAGCCCCATCCACTCCAGGCTCCAAGACTCTGAAGCACGTACAAGCAAATATAACTTGCGGAAAATCAAGTCCTTTTATATTTCACTGCTTGGATTTGAGATCCACCAAATTTCACTGAGCCTCAGGAAAAAGAGGTGAAGTCAATATTGGGCTTCTGTGTAACTACATATCCTGCTCTACCTCAAAACCAAGAGGAGACAATTTATCTACTATTTGCATCATAAGAAAGTACAGCTTTTAAGGTTATTTTGGTTTTTAGAAATTAATGTTTTGGAAGAGAAGAAAGAAACTCTATGAAAATTTCACAATAAGATGATGATTGTTTTTTTTTTTTTTTTTTTTTTGAGTTGGAGTCTCACTGTCGCCCAGACTGGAGTGCAGTGGCCGCTCCTGGCCACGGCCGCCTCGACCTGCTGGGCTCCGGCGATCCTTCTGCCTCAGCCCTCCAAGTAGCTGGAACAACAGGCGCATGCTACCACACCCGGCTGATTTTTTATTGTAGAGATGAGGTCTCGCCAAGTTGCCCAGGCAGGTCTCGAACCCGCGGGCTCAGGCAATCCACTCACCTCAGCCTTCCAAAGGCACGGGATTACAGGCTGAACCATGGAGCCCGGTTTAAGATGATGATTAAGAGGTTCAGATTATGGAAAGAAATTAAGAAGACCTTTAATAATTAGCAATTCTTCTTAAGTACAATTTTACCTGGAAATTGTGGTGTTTCTACCACTGAGAATTTCTTAGCAGATGTCACCAGGGATACCTGATCTTGAACTTCATGACTCGCAACTCTCTCTCTCCTAAATGTCATTTATCTATCCATCCATCCACCTGATGGGGTTCAGGACACGCTCCCCCAAAATATGCCACTTTGGCATTTGAGAAAACAGCAGAAGCAAGAAGATCACCCTCATCTCACAACCTGCCCCCACCTGTCTTTTTCCCCTGAAGCAGGTCATAAAAACCCAGGAAGGATTTTTTTTTTTTTTTTTTGAGTTGGAGTCTCACTCTGTCTCCCAGACTGGCGTGCAGTGGCCGCTCCCGGCCACCGCAGCCTCAACCTGCTGGGCTCCGGCGATCCTTCCGCCTCAGCCTTCCCAGTAGCCGGAATTACGGGCGTGCGCTACCACACCCGGTTGATTTTTTGATTTATTGTAGAGATGAGGTCTCCCTGCTCAGGCGGGTCTCGAACCTGCGGGCTGAGGCAATCCACTCACCTCAGTCTCCCAAAGGTGCGGGATTACAGGCTGAGCCACCAAGCCCGGCCTGTATGCTTTTTTCTCATGTTAATCTGTCTATTGTCAGTTCTTTTAGCAGACTTGAACCTTCAGAGGAGGAGGAAAATTTTCTTTGCCCCTACAATAACTTAAACCAAACCATAAAATATCTACAACGATAGGCAGAGGGTCATAGGAACACAGGGGAAAGGTACCAGCATCATCTTGGGGGGATGCAAGAAAGGGACAACTAAACTGAGACCTAAGGCAATGAGCAGTTAGCCAGGGCAAGGACATAGTGTTTTTGGGGGAAGGCTCAGGGTTTCAGTGTGGCTAGACTGGGGAGGGAGAGAGGAAGAGAGTAAGTGTGTGCGTATGGGGAGGAAGGAATGTGAAAAGAGAACAGTGGTGAGAAAGAAAGATGAACAGAAAAGGAACTGCATGACAAGATAAAAAGTTTTCAAGACAATGAAGGACCATTGAAGGATTTTGAAGTAAATAAAATGACCAGTCAGTGCGGTTGTCTTAAGCCTGTAATCTCAGCATTTTAGGAGGCCAAGCTGAGAGAATTGCCTGAGCCCAGGGGTTTGAAACCAGCCTGGGCAACTTGGTGAGACCTTGTCTCTACAATATAGCAACAAATTAACTGGGCATGGTAGCGTGCCCCTGTAGTTCCCGCTACTTAGAAAACTGAGGCAGAAGGATAGCCTGAGCCCAGCAGGTGGATGCTGGGGTGGCCATCAGCATGTCACTGCACTCTAGCGTGGGTGACAGAGTGAAACTCTGACTCAAAAAAAGAAAAGAAAAGAAAATGACCAAATTAAATGTACAGTTTAGGATGATCACCATAGCTATTCTATGTAGGGGGCAAAGAAAAAGACAGAAAGTTTAGTCAGAAAGGCTGCTACCATGCTCCAGACTAGATATGCTGGAGATGTAATTTAATAAGTGCTCATTGATTAATCATTGCATAATTGTTGAAACGTATTGGGACCAGGTTGTGAGCAAAAGTGCACCTGCTCTTACAGAGCTTAAAATCTGGTGGTAGAAACAGACATTAATGTAATTATGCAAATACATAGAAAATAACTGTGATGGGTGCTGCTTTTCCTCAACATTTGCTGTTTGCTTTTTAGCCCAGGTCGAGAACTGCACTACATTTCCCAGAATCCCTGGCGGGGGGGGGTGATCATGTGACTTTAAGTCAAGCCAATGGTATCTAAGTAGAAGTGATTGGGGGGTGGTAAAACAATTAACTGAGAGGAAACTGACCCTCTAAATGTGTGGAGGAAGGTTACCCTGACAACATGAACTTTAGCCCAGGAGAGTTATATGAACAGAAAATAACACCTGGTAGACAAGCAGTTATATATTTGGGTCTATGTGTTATATCAGCTTAACTTACCATAAGCCAACATGTATTGTAAAAGAGCAGTACAGAGTAAAAATGGATCTGGGGAATGAAAACTGGAAAAGGTTCTTTGTAGAATTCTGAAGATAATCAGGAGTTAACCAGGATGAATAGAAGTGGACAGTTCAAGAAACACTCAATAGGTTGACTCTGTGGGACCAGATAACTGGATGTGTAACTGAAGGAGAAATTATTATTTATTTTTACTTTAAGAGTCGGAGTCTTAGCAGGGCTCGGTGGCTCAGCCTGTAATCCCGCGCCTTTGGGAGGCTGAGGTGAGTG
>NW_007247128.1:104065-108617 GCF_000164805.1 Carlito syrichta
GGAAGGATCGCCGGAGCCCAGCAGGTCGAGGCTGCGGTGGCTGGGAGCGGCCACTGCACTCCAGTCTGGGTGACAGAGTGAGACTCCGACTCAAAAAAAAAAAAAAAAAAGAATCGGAGTCTCACTCTGTTGCCCAGTGTGTGGTGCCTGATCATAGCTCACTGTAGCCTAGAACTCTTGTGTTTAAGCGATCCTCGCCTCAGCCTTCCAAGTTGCTGGGATTACAGGCATGTGCTATCACACCCAGCTTGAAGGAGAAGTTAAAGAAAACATTCAGGATTCTGCTTTGGGAAACAAGAACGATAGTGCTGGCATAAGAGCATAAAGAAGAAAACATTTTGGGGGAAAGATAATAAGAGCAATTGTGGGCATGTGATGTTGTGACTGTTGAAATTAGGTTCTAAAAGCTCAGTAGAGAGGGATTACTTGGCAGATAAGGACTGGGGAGTCATCTGCCTCTGAATAATAGTTGAAACAAGGGGTATAGAGCAGATAATCCAAGGAGACTGCATAATGTCAAAAAAGCAGAGTCAAGGGTGGACTCTGAAGAAACACCAATGCAGGGGAAGAATCTAAGAAGAGTGTTCAAGCTGGGTTTGGTGGCTCAGCCTGTAATCCCATGCCTTGGGAGGCTGAGGTGAGTGGATTGCCGGAGCCCGCGGGTTCGAGACCCGCCTCCGCAAGTTGGTGAGACCTCATCTCTACAATAAACCAAAAAACTAGCTGGGCGTGGTAGCGCACGCCTGTAGTTCCAGCTACTTGGAAGGCTGAGGTGGAAGGATCGCTGGAGCCCAGCAGGTCAAGGCTGCGGTGCCGGGACTGGCCACTGCACTCCAGTCTGAGCAACAGAGTGAGACTCCAACTCAAAAAAAAAAAGAAGAGTGTTCAAATAAGACTCAGGAGTAGCACTCAGAGGAGTGGGTAAGAGATGTATTCTAAAAGCCAAGGAAAAGATGTTACACTTCTATTTTTAGTTAGTTTTTTTTTTTTGAGTCGGAGTCTCACTCTGTTACCCAGGCTGGAGTGCAGTGGCATGCTCACTGCCATTGCAGCCTTGACTTGCTGGGCTCAGGCGATCCTTCCGCCTCAGTCTTCCAAGTAGCTGGAACTACAGGTGTGCGACCATGCCTGGCTAATTTTTTGATTTATTGTAGAAATGAGGTCTTACCACATTGCCCAGGTTAGTCTCGAACCCCTGAGCGCAGGCAATGTTCTTGCCTCGGCCTCCCACAGAGCTGGGATTGCAGGCTTGAGCCACTGTGCCCGGCTTTTTTTTTTTTCTTTGAGTTGGAATCTCACTCTGTTGCCCCGGCTGGAGTGCAGTGACACACTCATGTTTACTGTAGCCTTGACGTGCTGGGCTCAGGCTATCCTTCCACCTCAGCTTTCCAAGAGGCTGGAATTACAGGCATGTGCCACCACATTTGGCTAATTTTTTGATTTATTGTAGAGATGAGGTCTTGCTAAGTTGCCCAGGCTGGTCTCAAACTCCTAGGCTCAGGCCATCCTTTCTCTCTCTGTCTCCCAGAGTGCTGGGATTATAAGCGTGAGCCACCATGCCTGGCTATTTTTAGTTTTTAATTTAAATAGCAATATAATTAATTTTTTTGGCTAGGCACATGGCTCACACCTGTAATCCCAGCACTTTGGAAGACCAGGGTGGGAGGATCACTTGAGACCAGGAGTTTGAGACCAGCCTGGGCAACATAAAAGACCTTACCTCTACAAAAATTTTAAAAATGATAATAATTAGATGGTGGATATCCTTCTTTGAGGAGCACTCTCTGAGATCAGGACTATAGGGCTTACTGGCTTTATATGTGTTACACATTGAGATACAAACATGTGATGGGTCCAATGAGAGGCAGAGCACTCAGAGATGAAGCCAGGCACAGTTGTGTGCCTGTAATTCCAGTTACTCCAGAGGTTAAGGTGCAAAGGTTGCTTGAGCCTGAGAGAGGCTGCAGTGACCGTGATGGTGCCACTGCACCCTTGCCTGGGTGACAGAGCAAGACCTTGTCTCAAAAAAAATTATTTGCTCAAAAAAATTGCTAATTTTGTACAATAAAAGGGACTCTAGAGTTAAAAAATTTTAGGATGAAAGCTGGGTGTAGTGGCATGTGCCTATAGTTCTGGCTACTCAGGAGTCTGAGGCAGGAGTCTTGAGCTTAGGAGTTGGAGTCCAACCTGGGAAACAGAGAGACCCTATCTCTTTTTTTGTTTTTGCTTTTTGAGTCAGAGTCTCACTCTGTCGCCCAGGCTGGAGTGCAGTGGCACACTTATGGCCACCCCAGCTTTGAATTGCTGGGCTCTGGCAATCCTTCCACCTCAACCTTCCTAGTAGCTGGAACTACAGGTGCCCGCTACCACGCCTGGCTTATTTTTTTGATTTATTGTAGAGATGAGGTCTCGCCAAGTTGCCCGTGCTGGTCTTGAACACAAGGGCTCAGGCAATTCACTCGCCTCAGCCTCCCAAAGTGCTGGAATTACAGGCTGAGCCACCAAACCCGGCTGACCCTATCTCTTACAAAAAAAAAAATTAAAGGCCAGGCATGGAGGCTCACACCTGTAATCCCAGTACTTTGGGAGGCCAAGGTGGGCGGATTGCTTGAGTCCAGGAGTTCAAGGATAGCCTTGGCAACATAGGGAGATCTTATCTCTACAAAAAAATTTAAAAATCAAATTAGCTGGGCATGGTGGTGCATTCCTGTAGTCCCAGCAACTCAAGAGGCTGAGGTGGAAGGATTGTCTGCAGGCTGCAGTGAGCTCTGATGGTATCACTGTACTCTGGCCTGGTTGACAGAGCAAGACTCTGGCTAAAAAATAAAAAAATTAAAAAAATTAGGCCAGGCTCTGTGGCTCAGCCTGTAATCCCAGCACTTGGGGAGACCAAGGCGAGTGGATTGCCTGAGCCCAAGGGTTCGAGACCAGCCCAAGCAACTTGACGAGACCTCGTCTCTACAATAAAATAAAAAAATAGCTCAGTGTGGTAGCGTACAACTGTAATTCTGGCCACTCAGAAGGCTGAGGTGGAAGGATGGCCAGAGCCCAGCAGGTTGAAACTGGAGTGGCCGTGAGCGTTCATGCCACTGCACTCCAGCCTGGGTGAAGGAGTGAGACTCCAACTCAAAAAAAAAAAAAAGAATTAAAGAAAACTTTAAATACTCATAACTTTAAATGCTAAATTAGTCATTTAAAAGTCCTGGTTTAAAATGGTTGAAGAGGCCGAGCTCAGTGGCTCAGCCTGTAATCCCAGCACTTTGGGAGGCCGAGGTGAGTAGATTGCCTCAGCCCCCGCGGGTTCGAGACCTGCCTGGGCAACTTGGTGAGACCTCATCTCTACAGTAAATCAAAAAATAGCCAGGCGTGGTAGCGCGTGCCTGTAGTTCCAGCTACTCGGAAGGCTGAGGTGGAAGGATCGCCAGAGCCCAGCAGGTCGAGGCTGAGGTGGCTGGGAGCGGTCACTGCACTCCAGTCTGGGTGACAGAGTGAGACTCCAACTCAAAAAAAAAAAAAAAAAATGGTTGAAGAGTTCTTACATGATGAAAAATAATTTAAACACATGCTTTAGATGTTTTGACTAAAATTATCCAAACTGTAAATAATTTCTGACTCAAAGCATTCTTATATTACAAACCTGATCCTGACAGAGTATTCAATATCTTAGGGTGCTATTTGGGTCAAATAAAGCAGAAGGTGGACGTAGCTTTAAAACACAGTAAAATATTCCATTGTAACAGAAAAAGCATCATCTGGACTCTAAGTTCCTTTTATTGCGGTTTTCTTTTTTCCCTTACATTTTGCAGAGTTGTGAAAAACTGATTTTGTTTGGAATACTTTTGATAACCAAGAAAGGGTCTGACCACTTCCCTCTCCTCTTCCTCTTTATTTACTTTTCTCAGTTCTCTTACCTTTGACCAAGAGATAGAGCCTTCCTCATTTCTTTTCTACTTCCCAAAGCCCAAATTAGCTCTTATGGTTGGCGTAACACATTTTCTTAAGGAGATTACAAAAATGCTTCTCTGTCTTTTTTTGCCCTGCCTTTATCCTCCCACTTTGAAAAGAAAAAAAAAATAAAAATAAAACAAATCCATTCTTCCATTCATCTCATCCCTCCAGTTTAGGAGTTTCCTCTCTTCCTGTTCCCTCTCATTCTTTTCCTGGCCATTTTTCTCTTTGACAATCTTTTTCTTCCTCTACCTTTGTACAGTTTTTCTTTGCTTCTGCACCTCGTTGCATTTCCTCCAATATAGGCCGTCACAAATCAGTGCAATATTTTCCTCCATTCTCAAATGGTGTGTTTTAGCATCCTCATGTATAAGGTGGGCATGATTATACCTCTTTCTGTGCATCCCTCCTCCCTTACCCTACCCATTTTGAAAATATCTTTTACGGCCGGGCTCGGTGGCTCAACCTGTAATCCCAGCACTCTGGGGGGTTGAGGTGAGTGGATTACCTGAGCCCGCGGGTTCGAGACCCGCCTGGGCAACTTGACGAGACCTCATCTCTACAATAAATCAAAAAATTACCAGGTGTGGTAGCGCGCACCTGT
>NW_007247128.1:109621-120998 GCF_000164805.1 Carlito syrichta
GTCTCACCAAGTTGCCCAGGCGGGTCTTGAACCCGTGGGCTCTGGCAATCCACTCACCTCGACCTCCCAAATGCGCGGGATTACAGGCTGAGCCACCAAGCCTGGCCTGGGGCTGTTTTCAAACTGATGTCTTATCCTTCTAGCAAGTTAGTATGAGTTTATTTTGGTGCCAAAAAAAAGGTGAAAATCATGCCTAGCTTTCTTCAGAATATGCATTTTCATAACACACATTTTTAAAAAGACTCCATATAGAACAAAGCATGGACCTATATGTTTAAAGGGGAACTTGTAAGCAGGATAGGCATTTTATGTGACTTGTCTAGTACAAATATAAATCTTCTTTTATATACTAATTGCCCTACTCAGGACAAAAGCTCTTGTTGAGAAAAAAAAAAAAAACTAACCTTAAGGGTAGAAACCAAAAAAAAAAAAAAAAAAGAAATATCACTGCTAGTTATTCTTGCATTGTAGATTTTGTCTAGAGTTCTATTTTTAGCTGTGATAAACGCAAAACTGGACATTATGAACTTTATAATGCTCTTAATTCTCAATTATCTTACTTGTTGAATTTATAATCAAAAATTTTAGCTGACTCAAAATACAAAAAAAGCAGCTGCTACCTGTCTATTTTGTTGTAACTCAGAGGAATTGATAATTCTGACATTTCAAAATGGCCGAATAATAGAGTTGTTGAAGTTGTTTTATTGATGGTGATAATTCATAAGGGGATGGAAATAATGATGCCTCACAGTTGAAGACTATTTTGTATTTTTGAAATGCTTCCCATTGAAATGCCACTCTCTTACTCCTTTATACTTTTGGACCTTGTCCCTGTCTAATTAGAAAGAGCAAATCAGCATTTTCTCAAGCCCCCATTCAAAGCCCTTCTCCTTTTCCATGAAGCCATCCCTAGTTTCTTGAATCTATCCTGATCCCTCACTTCTCTGAACTCACTGGCACTCATTGTCTTTGCTGTTCATTCATGACACTTCTTGCCATAATTACTTTTAGGAAACCTTAAGTTTTTATGTGTTTATAGTAAATAACTTGAGGGCAAAGAAAATGATAAATGTCATATTCCCCAAACTATGTAAGACAGTATCTTGCATACTTCATCATCTTACCAGTATGATCCTGAAGACAAAGCACAATCAAATTAGTGGCTACCAAGAAGTAGAAGTGATCCAGTCAAAGGAAAAGTGGACCAGTCAAGAGCAAAGGTCATGGCAAAAGTTTCTGGGGGATGCTCAAGGCATTTTTCTTGTTGATTTTTTTGGAGGACCAAAGAATGATAACATCTGCTTATTATGACAGTGTTTTGAGAAAGTTAGTCAAAGCTTTAACAGAAAAATGCCCGAGAAAACTTCATTAAGGAGTCCTTCTCTACCATAACAATGCACCTACTCAATCTTCTTATCAAACAAGGGCAATTTTGCAAAAGTTGCAATGGGACATTACTAAGCATTCACCTTACAGTCCAGATTTAGCTCCTTCTGACTTCTTTTTGTTTTTTAATCTCAAAAAAGTCTTTAAAGGGCATCCATTTTTCTAAGCAATGGAAAAAAAAACTACACTGACAAGGTTAAACACCTCAAACCCTCAGTTCTTTAGGGATGGACTAAATGACTGATATCACTTACAAAAGTATCTTAAAGTTGGGGGAGATTATGTTGAGATGTAAGGCTCATATTTTTTGTTTTTATTTATTTGTTTGTTTGTTTGTTTGTTTAATTTGAGTTGGAGTCTCACTCTGTTGCCCAGGCTGGAGTGCAGTGGCATGCTCCTGGCCACCACAGCCTCGACCTGCTGTGCTCAGGCGATCCTTTTGTCTCAGCCTTCCAAGTAGCCAGAACTACAGGCACGCACTACCATGACCAGCTAATTTTTTGATTTATTGTAGAGATGAGGTCTCACCCTGTTGCCCAGGCTGGTCTTGAACCTGCAGGCTCAGGCAATCCTTTCACCTCAGCCTCCCAAAGTGCTGGGATTATAGGCTTGAGCCACCACGTCTGGCCTTGTTTTTATTTTTTAATTTCACTTTTCTGAATGTTTTGAAATTCCTTTGTACATGATCCTACCACCTTGGCCTCAGCTAATGGATCCCTGAGTGTTTTCCATTTCTACCAGAGGGTGAAGAGCAGGGAAGGCAGCCATCTATAAACTCTGAGATGCCCTGATGAGAGTTCTGCCCAAAAGGCCCACAATCTACTGGATGCACCAGTAGATCTACTCAGGCACCCAAACACAATTTATCTTTCTAATGGAGTCTGACTGTAAGCCCTACAGAAAAGAAAATAGAAAGAAAAAAGAAAATAGGTAGAAAATAGAGCGAGGTGAAAGAAAAGAGATCCAGACGTAGGAGAGGAGAATGGAAAAAAGTCAGTTGGTAGTGAGCAAGTTAAGAGATAGGAGATAAGCAGCAAAGCCAAGTTTTTTTTTTTTAATTGGAGTCTCACTCTGTCGCCCAAACTGGAGTGCAGTGGCACGCTCACAGCCACCGCAACCTCGACCTGCTGGGCTATAGCAATCCTTCCGCTTCAGCTTTCCAAGGAGCCAGAACTACAGGCATGTACTACCACACCCGGCTAATTTTTGATTTATTATAGAGACGAGATCTCGCCAAGTTGCCCGGGCAGGTCTCGAACTCACAGGCTCAGGCAATCCATTCACCTCGGCCTCCCTAAGTGCTGGGATTACAGCCACCGAGCCTGGCCAAAGCCAAGTCTTAACCATGGTGGACGACTAGGACTGCTGTGGAATGACTACAGCTACTGTTGCCACCTGAAGAAAAATGAAGGACACTCTATGAGGCCAGACTGTGTAGCCACTGAGATCATTTCCTGTGTTTCTCACTTCCCCTGGTATCCTTGCAACAGACTTCTCCACTAACTGACATAAAGTGAGCTTGTCTCTGTCCCTTCTTGCAGAAAGAATCTAACTCTCATAGACATTCACAGATTATGTTTTTATACCGAGACACCATGTGCAGAAAACAGTTTCATGGGTCCTAGCCATAACCTGGTGAAGTTTAGCCATTGCTAATATTATAATTAACTCTTGATTGTTCAAGTTATTCAGGTTATAGATGACCCTGTGCCCCGCCTACTCTTCTTTTTGGTCCCTTCCTCTTTAATGTCTCTATGCCAGCTAATATTGAGAAGGTACAGGATGCAGGGAGAAGATAACTCAAGTGAGATACTTGTTTTTTCTCCTCACAGTTTGGTGATGAGGTGGTAGAAACTAAGGAATAGTTGATATACATAGAGAGGCAGCATTTGTGTTGGTTTAAGGGTGTGTACTTGAGTTTGAACTTGAGCATGACTCAAACTTTTTATGATTCAGTTTCTTCACCTGTAAAGTAGGAATTATAAGAGCTCTTTATAGAATGGTTTTTAGGATTAAATAATTTGCCAGATGTAATAGCCTTAGAAAATTGCCTGCCACAAAATAATGTGTGTTAGCAATGACGATTATCATTATCTATGCCCACAGGACTAGTGTGGGTCCAAAATAGAATAACGCAAGTAACACATAGAGCATATACCTGACCCATATACTCAACAGCTACTAGCAATTACTATAACAATAATATAATAATTAATAGATTAATTCCTCAAGTTGTTTCTCAGTTAATGGACTGGACATTTTATATTCCAATCTACCATATTTTGTGACTGGATTGGTCTACATGATTGAAAGCTGCAAGTAACTAGAGGGTCTCATAAAGACATAGAGTGATGAGAAAAGCATGGAACCATCAACCAGGAGACCAGTGGTTTAGTCTCAAGCTCCAGCAGTAATGTGACGTTGGCCTGGTCATTTGAGCTCTTTGAGTTTCAGTTTTCTCATAGTTAAATGAAGGCCTTGGTGTCCTTCCAGCTGATAAATGCTGTGATTATAATTCTTCATGTGGTTTTAAATTTTGGAAACTTAGTCGGTGGATATGCATTTAAAAGCAAATTAAAATTTGTTTTCACAGTTGATATTGACTTCCATTCTAGAATGAGAGAAATTTCCTGTTTTATTTTCTGAGATTATTTGCCACAGAATCTGAAATAAGAGTATGATGGAGGCTTAAGTGTAACATTGCTATCTAATTATCACTATGTTATTTTAAAATGAATATTTCTGATCAATAAAATGGCTAAAAGTTAAGTATATACAAGAATAGGCACTTTAATTAAGTATGGGCTAGAAATAGTATTTTATTTTGTATTATTTTATTTTTTTGAGACAGGAGTTTATTCTGTTCCCAGGCTGGAGTGCAGTGCTTCTAACTCTTGGGCTCAAGCAATTCTTCTGCCTCAGTCTCCCCAGTTACTGGGACTACAGTTGTGTGCCACTACATCTGGCTAAGTTTTTTATTTTTTGTAGAGACAGAGTCTTGTTATGTGGTCTCTAACTCCTGGGCTCAAGTGATTCTCCAGCCTCAGCCTCCCAAAGTGCTGGGATTATAGTCATAAGCCACCACTCCTGGCTCCAGAAATAGTAATTTCTTGTTTTGTTTTGTTTTTTTTGAGTTGGAGTCTCACTCTGTCGCCCAGACTGGAGTGCAGTGGCCGCTCCTGGCCACCGCAGCCTTGACCTGCTGGGCTCTGGCGATCCTTCCACCTCAGCCTTCCGAGTAGCCGGAATTACAGGCATGCGCCACCACGCCCGGCTGAGAAATAGTAATTTCGAAATTATCTCTGACAGTATCTAAACTTTGATATCATTATCTCCTATATCTCCTATTATCTTCAGAGCCTTTTATCATGTGAAGAAATTTTATAGTTTTTTATCAGTTCAGTTGGTTGCACTCTGATTTTTTTCAGAAACGTCATGCTAGTTTAAATCTGTGCAGCTTTATTTATTTATTTATTTTTTCCAGAAACCAGAGATTCTTCTATTCCATTTCTATTTCCAAAGGCAGGGTGGGGCTGTGGCTTGGCAGTGGAGGGTGTGGTTTTGGTGGGGTTGGCTAGGCAAGGGAAAATAAACACTATAACATGGGGTTGTGATGACAATTTAGTGTCCAGAAACCATACATCCTCGAGCGCTCAATGTTTATGCATAAATATCTCCAACTGGTTTAAAACTATTAATGAATCCAAGAACATGCTTCTAGAAGAGAGGGGAGGGAGAGGAAAGGGAAAGAAAGGGGAGAAATAATATTAAGTATCAACCATGGAAATACAAAATAAGAAGGGCCCTTAAAGACCATCTAGTCCAGTTTGTGAATTATTGATAGGAGAACTGAGGCCTAAAGAGATTCAGTACTTGCCCATTTCCCCCCTACTCGATGACCAAGCCAGAACAAGAACTTAGGTGAGTTCTGAAGCTGGGTATTCATTCATTCAAGCAATGTAATTGGAAGACATCTATGTGCAGGGGTCGTATTTAATTAGGTGTGGACTAGAAAGAGTAACTTATTTATTTATTGTCAGGGTTTCATTCTGTTGCCCAGGGTGGAGTGGCGTGGCACAATGATGGTCACTACAGCCTCCAACTGCCACAAGACACTCCCACTGCTTAAATTCTAGGGGCAGAGAAGCTGTAGCATAAACTATTTATCAAATAAACAGCAAAGATGACATCGGAGTGTTCAGCGCTTTAAAGAAAATAAAACAGGACGTTGGATACTGGTGATAGTGGGTAAGGAGGGCTTCTCTGAGGAGGCAGCTAAGGCCCATGAACGGGAGCAGTCATGCAAAGATCATGGAGCAGAGTCTTCCAGGTCAGGGGTTCCCAATCCCCGGGCCGCGGACCGGTGCTGGTCCGTGGCCTGTTAGGAACCGGGACACGCACCAAGAGGTGAGTGGCGGGCGAGCAGAGACAGAAAGCAGGGGCACTCGATGCTCACAGGAGCGGGACCTCCTACGGCCAACTGCGCATGCGAGGCATCCGCTAGGGTTCAAGGTTGCGCGCTCTTTGTGAGAATCTAATGCCGAATGATCTGCCTGCCCCCTTGAACTCGTCCATGGAAAAATGGTCTTCCACGAAACCAGTACCTGATGCCACAACGGTTGGGGACCGATGTTCTAAGCAGAGGACGTGGCAAGCACGGAGACCCCACAGCGGCCTCTGCTATTAGGGTATCTAAAGAAAGCTGACCCGTGAAGCCGCAGCGCAGGGAACCCACGTGGAAGTGGGGGAGGGAGCCGTGGCCAGGTCAGGGAGGGTTGTGTGCGTCACAGTCCAGGATTGGGCTTTATGCTGAGTGCAATGGAAACCACTGGAGTTTTAAGCAGGCAGTGACATGATTTGAGTGACAGATTGGGAGGTGCTAGAGTGGAAGCGGGACACCAGCTAGGATGCCATGTTCTTGGCTGGGTACACAATCGTGGGCTGGGGCAGTGGGGAGGCGGGGGAGGAAGTGAACACAGTGATGCTCAGAGAAGACACAGCGAGGGTGTCTCCAACCTTATGACTCAATGTTTTTATTGCCAATTTGGGAAAGGCTGAAACGTATGAGTGACACAAAATTGCAAAACCTTTAGACATGATTATCATCGCCTTGCACTGATGTTGTTTTAGGCCCTGTAGCTGCTTAAAACTGTTTGTAAACTGAGGGAGTGAAATCTCTGTCTTCATTACAATACAGTTTTTTTTTGGTTTTTTTGTTTTTGTTTTTTGAGTTGGAGTCTCACTCGGTCGCCCAGACTGGAGTGCAGTGGCCGCTCCCGTCCACCGCAGCCTCCACCTGCTGGGCTCTGGCGATCCTTCCGCCTCAGCCTTCTGAGTAGCTGGAATTACAGGCATGCGCTACCACGTCCAGCAAATTTTTTGATTTTATTGTAGAGATGAGGTCTCGCCTGCCCAGGCGGGTCTCGAACCCGCAGTCTCAGGCAATCCACTCACCTCAGCCTCCCAAAGGCCCAGGATTACAGGCTGAGCCACCGAGCCTGGCTACAATACAGTTTTAACTTGAAAATAAAGGATCACAGGAAAAAAAGCAGATGTCAGGGCTTTCATAAAATACGAAAATAAGCTTCCAGTTTGTGATCTGAAGTCAAGGTAGATTTAGCTCAATTTTGCATATAGTTTATATGTTTGCATCCACGTAGGTATTCACATTTCAGTGATTTCTATCAAGACTAAGACCAAGGATGTGGAGACAAAGCAACAAAAGATGCTCTCTAAAAGTGAACTGCAATAGCTGATTAAAAAAATACATCTAAGCAGAAATATTTGATAAAAATTTCAGTTATTTAAACTTTCATCTGAGTTTAAATGTTGTTTGGTTTGTATTTTTGCATGTTGTGTAGTCTTAGCACAGACTACTTTGATTATATGTGTAACACTAGGTTATCCAGTTCAGGATATTTCCCCAAATGTGGAGAAGGATTAAGCATGACATAGAACTCATGGAACATGCCAAAAACCTACAGCTCAAATGTCCCTGAAATATCAGTAGCTGCCACTGAATACCTCTAAGGTACCCCAGATGCTTTAAATATGTCAAATATAATCCTTATAGCAAACAGGCAAGTATTATTATAAATCTCTAGTGAAAAGGCAGCTGGGGTTCTTTCATAGTGGAGCCAAGTCAGGAAGCAAACCCAGACTAGGTCCTAGGCTCAGTCTTTCTAATATGTCCATTTTTATGATCATTTGTTTTCTGACGTTGGAGTAAAAAAAAAAAAAATCATTTACATATGCATGCACACTCAAGTTCCAAAACTGAAGTTTTCCAGCCAAAGGCTTATTTGGCTATTTGGACTGACATCCTCCCATCATCTGGAAATCCTGCATCGAGTTACCTGCTAGGTTAGTGTTTCTCAGACTGAAGCAATGTGTGAAATAAAGATTTATTATTGATTTCAATCAATTTTCAAAAAAACGTGACTTTAAAAAGTGTTCAGATGAAACTATAGGTGTTGAGTGATGAGAAATTACTTAATGGGTACAGTGTACTATATTTAAGTGATGATTACACTAAAAACCCAGACTTCACCACTACTCAATTTCCTTACAACAAAAATGTACTTATATGCTTTAAATTTATACAAAAAGACTAATTATAAACTCCTTATGCTTATAGCTTTTATATATGCAATGATAGAATCCAAAGCAAATTTTAAGATTACATTTAAAATTATTAAGACATTAAAATTTTGTGGTTCACGTCACTGTAGTTTTTCTGGAAACCAGTCAATGGCCTCATTGTGAGAACATTACTGACTTTCCTGTTGCAGACTCTTTTTATTTGACTTTTTGATACTATGCAGACCCAGTTCTGCTACCACTTTTCTCTACCTACTTAAAAATCTTCATTCAATGGTGCACATGATGTCATCTGGTGTGAAATTGGAGCAGACTTACTAGGTTTGCCTCCATTCTCTTGTGTTACCCCCTTCACTTTGAGCATTGCAATCATTAACCCCTAGAACTACAGAATGTGATCTTATTTGGAAATGGAATTGTGCAGGTATACTTAGTCTAGATGAGGTCATCCTTGTGTAGGGTGGGCCTCTAATCCAACAGGATTTGTGTCTGTATAAGAAGATGGTTAGGTGAAGATAGAAACACATGAAAAATGCCATGTGAAGATGGGATTGGAGTGACGCATTTACAAGCCAAGGAATGCCAAAGGTTACCAGCAAACTACTAGAAGCTAGGCAGAAACAAGGAAGGATTCCCTTACACGTTTCAGAGAAAGTAAGGTCTTGCTGATGACTTGACCTTGGACTTCCAGCCTTCAGGACTGTGAGAGAATACATTTCTATTGTTGCAAGCCCCCCAGTTTGAGACACTGTGTTATGTCAGTCCTGGAAAAATCAATACCAGGGCCTTTATTTTTCTTACTTTTGTACGGCTAGATATTTTACAGTGGACATAATTTAATTTTGCAACCAAACATAAAATTTAATTTAATCTCATTAGTCATCAGGAAAATAAAACGTAAAAAACTGTAATGTGGTACCATTACACATCCACTAGAATGACTTAAAATGTAAAAGATAGCACTGAGGGTTGGTGAAGCTATATTACAACTGGAACTCCTATAGTTTGTAAATAGGAATGTAATCTAGTATAACTACTTAGAAAACTGACAATAGCTATTAAAGTTGAACACAAAAATACTTGCGACCCACCAGTTCCACTCTTCAATGTGTATCCTACAGAAATACTTATATGTGTTCATCTAAAGACATGTATTAAAATGTTTAGGCTGGGCACAGTTGCTCACGCCTGTAATCCCAGCACTTTGGAAAGCCAAATTACGAGGATTGCCAGAGCCCAGGGTTCGAGACCAGCCTGGGCAACTTTGATGATACCTTGTCTCTACAATAAGTAAATAAATAAATTAGCTGGGCATTGTGACATGCACCTGTGGTTCCACCTACTTGGAAGACTGAGGCGAAAGAATCACCTGAGCTCAGCAGGTTGAGGCTGTGGTGGCCATGAGTGTTCCACTGCACTCCAGCCTGGGTGACAGAGTGAGTCTCCTCCTCAAAACATAAATAAATACATAAATAAATAAATAAATAAATAACATTTATAGCAGTACAATTTATATTAGTTCGAACCTGGAAAAATCCTAAATGTCCACCAACAATAAAATTAATAAATAAATTGTGGTATATTCCTACTATATAATACAATAGTGAACATTTTCAAGTTATTGCTACATTCAACAACATCGAGGACTCTCAAAAACACAATGTTGAACAAAAGAAGACATTTACAAAGAAAAGTGCTGTAAGAGTTTATTTATACAAAGTTAAAAAGTAGCTAGGACTAATATATTGTTTTCGTGATTATCCTTGAGGGATGATAGTGGCCAGGAGGGAAACAAGGGGAACTTCTAGGGAGCTGGTGATGTTCTATTTCTTGTCCACAGTGGTGGTTATATGGTGTCTCAGTACATTTGAGTTGCTATAACAAAACACCTTAGACTGGGGAGTTTATAAACAACAGAAACTTATTGCTCACGGTTCTGGAGACTGGGAAGTCCAAGATCAAGGTGCCAACAGATTTGGTGTCTGGTAAGGGATTGTTTCTCATAGATGGCAACACCTATATGTGTCCTCACATAAAAAAAATGGCAGAGAGATTCCCCCTAGTGTCTTTCATAGGAGCACTCATCTTATTCATGAGGACTCTGCCTAATTAGCTACTGAAGCCCCCACCTCTTATTTTTTTGTTGTTGGAGTCTCACTCTGCTGCTCCCGGCCACCGCAGCCTCTACCTGCTGGGCTCAGCCTCAGGCTTCCAAGTAGCTGGAACTACAGGCGCACACTACTACGCCCAGCTAATATTTTGATTTATTGTAGAGATGAGGTCTCGCCAAGTTGCCCAGGTGGGTCTCGAACCCGCGGGCTCAGGCAATCCACTTACCTCAGTCTCCCAAAGCGCGGGATTACAGGCTTAGCCACCAAGCCCAGCTGCCCCTACCTCTTAATACTATTACATAGGGGATGAGGATCCAATCTATAAATTTGGGATGAACACCGATGTTCAGACCATAGCACATGGAGTGATAATTTATGCTGCATGCTTCATAAATTATTTGTACACTTTGCTATATGCATGTTATAATTCAATAAAATGCTTACTTAAAAAAAAAGACTTTCTACATGGTCCCCTTTCCTTTGGCTTTTGAGATGCAATTCTTTTCTCCTTGTTTATTCATTCAACAAGTATTTACTGAACACTCACTATGCCCAAGACACTGTGCTAGGCAAAGGATTCTACTACACCAGTAGGAAGATGACAACTCATATTTTGAAAACTTGAAAAACTCTTTCTAGGAGCTGCTTGTCAAGACTTTTCATTAATCTTCAAGATTTTTTCCTATCAGAGCTTCATATTCCCTCTTTGGCTTCTGCATAAAACTGTTTTGACAAAGTGGTTACCTCCCAGCTGGTGTTTTGGCCTTTGCCCAAGAAAATCCTGCTTGCTGATCTATGCTCTTTTGCTCTTCTCAGCTGTTTCTAATCTTTGAACTCTTAATCTACCATCTTGGATACATCAGTTTCTTCCTGGCTCCTTTCTCCCATCACTTTCTTTAAGAATTTAAGGAATAAAAAATTCCTGTAATTCTCTATTTACAGTCCATGAAAACTCAGACTTATTCTGTTCTCAGGGTCTTATTCACCATTTTAAAAAAATTAATTTTTAAAAAAAATTTTAAAGCTGTGGAATATAGCCAGGCTAGGTGGCTCAGCCTATAATCCCACTCTTTGGGAGACTGAAGTGAGTGGATTGCCTGAGCCCACGGGTTCGAGACCTGCCTGGGCAACTTGGCGAGACCTCATCTCTACATTAAATAAAAAATCAGCCGGGCATGGTAGCGGGTGCCTGTAATTCTGGCTACTCAGAAGGCTGAGGTGAAAGGATCGCTGGAGCCCAGCAGGTCGAGGCTGCAGTGGCCGGGAGTGGCCACTGCACT
>NW_007247128.1:121018-122929 GCF_000164805.1 Carlito syrichta
GCCACTGCACTCCAATCTGAGTGACAGAGTGAGACTCCAACTCAAAAAAAAAAAAAAAAGTTGTGGGATACAATTTATTCACTATTATATATACTAAATATAATTATTGTTATATTCCAAAGGGATATATTTTGTTTTCCTGTTTTTGTGTTAAATTTCGCATAGGTCACAAAATTTTCAAAAGTAAATACTCCTGACTTCAATAACAGGTAAACAAATATCACAACCACTATTTAGGATTATTTGGGAAGTTCTAACTATGTAATAAGACAAGAAAAAAGAAAGAATTTTAAATATTGAAAAATAAAGAGCAGTTATTTTTATTTGCATATGATGTGATTATATGCCGAAAAGTCCCAAATGACACAATTAAAAATACTAAAACCAGTAAGAGAATTGGCAGAGTGACAGGGCATAAGGTACATATTTTTTTAAAAATTAGTAACTTTTATTTATATTAGCAATAGTGAGTTATTCATAGAAATTAAAAAATAAATTCTTTAAAAATAATATCATGAAAGACTATAGCAAGAAAAGTTTAGAATCTATATGAAGAAAGCAATAAAAATTTATTGAAGAAAATACAGCATGTCCTAAATAAATAAACATATCAAAATACTAGATTGAAAAACTACCATGAAAATAAAATACTTCACAATTTAATACAAAACACTACCAAATACAGTAAGAAATCCCACGAAAAACCCAGAAATAAAAAGAATACGAAAAAATAAACTTTCAAAAGTGGCAAGAGAATGTTGAAGAAGAATAAGAAAGGACAACTTGTGGCACCACAACTTGTTAAAAAATACTATAAAATGACTGCAAACTGGGCTTGGTGACTCAGCCTGTAATCCCGCACTTTGGGAGGCCGAGGTGAGTGGATTGCCTGAACCCGCGGGTTCGAGACACGCCTGGGAAACTTGGTGAGCCCTCATCTCTACAATAAATCAAAAAATTAGTCGGGCGTGGTAGCGCGCGCCTGTAATTCCAGCTACTTGGAAGCCTGAGGTGGAAGGATCGCCGGAGCCCAGCAGGTCGAGGCTGCGGTGGCTGGGAGCGGCCGCTGCACTCCAGTCTGGGCGACAGAGTGAGACTCCAACTCAAAAAATATATAAATAAATAAAGTGACTGCAATAAATATAGCATAGTATGTCCCATAGATGACAGATAATACTTTTATATCTCTGGGCCTGGTCTTTTATGAACAGTGTGGTTGTAAATGAGCCACACCTGAGCACAAGCATAATACGAGGCCCCTAAGCAAGATAAGATCCCTTTGATCTCTGCTGTCCTGTGCTCTTCCATTCTTTTTTCTCCCTTTAGTCAGAGAGTTAGGAACACAATGAAAGCAAAAACTAGATGGACTTTATAGTGAGAACTGTGCAAAAGACTCTGCTACCATTTTCAGAAAGTTTGAAGTCTATTGAGATCAACTGACAGTTGCATTAATGAAGAAACTGTCAGAGTTTTGTTTCTTCCCTCTTCATTGGTTTACCTGAGCCCCCAAGGCTCAGGGTTATTGTTTATTGTCCCTTAGTTGATGTCAGTGGCATTTTCTCAAAGAACTGCATTAATAAAATTCCCAGTAAAGTAAAATAAAGTATCATTGTAGTTGGCGATTTGAATGTGAATTATATCTTTTTTTTTAACATATTTTTTATTTTAAAATTGTGGGGTACAGTTAAGGGTTAGGTATAGAAATATGCCTTGTGCAGATATCCTTGTTGATGAGGTGTGCCCCCCATCCCCAGACAGATATTGACTACCATTAATCCCACCTCCCTTCCCCTCCCTGCCCCCTCCCATAGTTTCCTGCCACTGTCAATCTTTTTTTTATAGTATTATGATAGTTGTTCAAGGTCCACTTATGAGTGAGAACATGTGATACTCAGATCTTTGTTTCTGTGA
>NW_007247128.1:123356-125416 GCF_000164805.1 Carlito syrichta
CCTCAGCCTCCCAAAGCACTGGGATTACAGGCTGAGCCACCGAGCCTGGCTACATTCTTAAATATTATAGTAATATACTAAAATCAAATATTAAGTAATATACTAAAATCAAATATCTTTCTGTAGTGATAAACAATCTGAAAATGAAATTAAGACGGCAATTCTATTTACAATAACATCCAAAAGAATATTAAATTTAGGAATACATTTAATAAAAGAAATACAACACTTGTACAGTGGAAACTCAAAGACATCACTGAAATCATTAAAGAAGACCTGTGTAAATGGAAAGACATTCCATGTTCATGGATTGGAAGACTTAATACAATTAAATGACAACACTCCCCAAACTGATCTACAGATTCAAAGCAATCTCTAGCAAGTTTGCAGCTGGTTTCTTTGCAGACATTGGCAAGTAGGTTCTAAAATTAATGTGGAAATAGAATGAGCCAGAATAGTCAAAACAATTTTTATAAAGAACAAGAATGGAGGATTCACACTTACCCACTTCAAAACTTATTACAAAGACACAGAAATCAAGACTGGGTGGTAGAAACATAAAAATATACATATAGATGAAGAGAATAGAATTTTTTTTTTTTTGAGTTTGAGTCTCACTCCATCACCCAGACTGGAGTGCAGTGGCACACTTCCGGCCACTGTAGCCTCAACCAGCTGGGCTCTGGCGGTCCTTCTGCCTCAACCTTCCAAGTAGCTGGAATTACAGGCATGCGCTACCATGCCCGGCTGATTTTTTGATTTATTGTAGAGATGAGGTCTCACCAAGTTGCCCGGGCAGGTCCCGAACCTGCAGACTCAGGCAATCCACTCACCTTGGCCTCCCAAAGCACTGGGATTATAGACTGAGCCACCAAGCCCAGCCGAGAATAGAATTTAGAGTTCAGATATAAACCTAGATATCGATGGTGAACTGATTTTCAACAAGGGTGACAAGACAATTCAATGAAGGAAAGACTCGTCTTTTTAACAAATGGTGCTAGGACAACTAGATATCTCTATGCACAAGAATGAAGTAGGACCCTAATCTTATACAAAGATAAACAGAAAAGTTTAGGCCTAACTCTAAGAGATAAAACTATAAAACCCATAGGAGAAAACTGCAATAACTGTTCATAACCATGGATTCAACAATGGTTTCTTAGACATAACATTAACATTACTGACAACAAAAGAAAAAATGAGTTGGGCTTCATCAAAATTAAACTTCTGTGTTTCAGTGGATATTATCACAAAAGTGAAAAGACAACCCACAGAGGGGAGAGTGTATTTGCAAATTATGTAGTTGAAAAGGATTTAGTATTTAGAATATAAAAATACCTCTTACAACTTAACAATAAAAAGAGAACAACATAATTAAAACATGGCCAAAGAATTTGAATAGATGTTTCTCTAAAGAAGGTATACAAATGGTCAATAAGTAGTAAATGAAAAAAATGCTCAACATCATTAGATATCAGGGAAATGTAAACACTGCTTCATGCCCAATAAGATGGCATATTTAAAAAGACAGACAATACCAAGTGATGGTGGGGTGTGAAGAAATTGAAATCCCCAGACACCACTGGTGGAAATGGAAAATGGCGCAGTCACTCTGGAAAACAGTTTAAAGAATTTATACATAGTGTTACCACATGACCCAGCAATTCCACTCTTAAGTATATACCCATGAGCATTGAGAATATATGTTCACACAAAACTGGTACTGGAAAGTTTATAGCAGCACTATTTTTAATAGCTAAAAAGTGGTTTTTTTAAAAAAAGTCAAATCTCTATCAACTGGTGACTAGATAAACAGATGTGGTATAGTCAATCTTTGTTATTTGTGGATTCCATATTTGTAAGTTCACCTACATGCTAAAATTTATTTTAACCCCCAAATCAGTATTTATTGTATTTCACAGTCATTTGTGGATAGCACAGAGTAGCAAAAAATTTGAGTCACTTGATGTATGTGCATGTTCTCTGTCTTCTTGTTTCAGCATTGAAACTATAAAGAAGCATTTTTTTTTTTTTTTTTGAGTTGGAGTTTCACTCTGTCG
>NW_007247128.1:125913-166154 GCF_000164805.1 Carlito syrichta
TTCGGGAGCGGCCACTGCACTCCAGTCTGGGCGACAGAGTGAGACTCCAACTCAAAAAAAAAAAAAAAAAAAATAACCAGCTTCCATTTGTGGTGGCGAAGTATCACGTAGGTGTTCTTAAGCACAAGAAGGCTACGATGTGCCTTTCAGAGAAATGACAGGTATCATAAAAGCTTCATCCATGCATGATTTATACTGCTGTTGGCCATGAGTTCAATGGTAATGAATCAACAATTTTATATATATATATATTTTTTTCTGCCCGCCCCAATTATATATATATTATTATATATATACTATATATATGTTCACACAAAACTGGTGAATATATATATTAGTTAGAGTCTCACTTTGTCAACCAGGCTGGAGTGCAGTGGTATGCTCACGGCCACCCCAGCATTGACTTGCTGGACTCAGACGATCCTTCTGCCTTAGCCTTCCAAGTAACTGGAATTATACGCGTGCACTACCATCCCTGGCTAATTTTTTGATTTATTGTAGAGATGAGGTCTAGTCAAGTTGCCCAGGCTGGTCTTTAACCCATGGGCTCAGGCAATCCTCTCACTGTGGCCTCCCAAAGTGCTGAGATTACAGGTTTGATTCATAGTGCCCGGCTAGCAGAATATTTCTATATCTATATCTATATCTATCTATCTATCTAGAATTTTTTGAGTTAGAGTCTCACTCTGTCACCCAGTCTGGAGGACAGTGGCTCATTCCCAGCCACCCCAGTGTTGACCTGCTGGGTGCTGGCGATCCTTCTGCCTCAGTCTTCCAACTACAGGCATGCACTACCATGCCTGACTAATTGTTGTTTTATTGTAGAGATGAGGTCTATGCCAAGTTGCCTGGGCTGGTCTCAAACCCACAGGCTCAGGCAATTCACTTGCCTCGGCCTCCCAAAGTGTTGGGATTACAGGCTGAGCCACCAAATCCATCCTAGCAGAATATATTTTAATTAAAAAAAAAAACTATTTATGTTTAGAAAATTGGCATTGATTGACATTTTTGGAAATTTCTTTAATATTTGATTTAATTGAACACAGCTGCATTCTCATGTCTGCTTTTGCATTAAATCTGTTGCTATAATGTTATTTGGGTTGGACATTATGAAGAAAACTTGGCCTTACAAAGATATATTGTTACAAAAGGGAGAAGCATTTTAATAGCTTTTAAGATAATTGTGGATATTCTTCCTTGATATTGCACCAAAATTTGACAGGTTATTGTTTCTTAAAGATGAATTATAATGCAGAATCTGAAACCATAATATTACCTTTCTTATTCTTCTATATTAAAATTCACTGGCACTTTGAATGACTCTTTTATCCATGCATGATTTTATATATTGACTTACTAATTTATGCAGATCATCCAAATGTTAGTACATTTCAGTTCAATAAAAAAAAATCTTATTTGTTAATTACACAATCAATCTCATTAGAAAGTCTTAAATACTGAGAAGCTGTCAAACTCACCATAGTGAATATAGGCACTCCATGGTTATATTTTTCTTTTGAAAGCTCAAAGCTATCATTGGCAACAAATATAGTCAGTTGTTTTCGTTAAAGTGACAGGCTGACTTCATTCATTTTTAAGAAATTGTCTGCCAAATACCCTTGTCTGAATAACAATAGTTTGTCAGTTGATAGGGTAGTCTTTAAAGAGTGGCCAGGTCAACTCAGAATTTAAACAATTGCAAAAGTGCTTTTTCTCAAGGCAGCCACCATATTTCAGCACTTCCCACTCCATCACATAGAATATTAAAAAGACATGTACTTAAGTGTGGATATTTAGAAAATTAATAATTTTTACTGCTTCATCAAGGACATCTTAAATGAACTTGAGCTATTTTTTTTTGTAAACTGTGAGTATGAGGGTGAAAAGTCCCATGATGAATGGTGCAGTTTTGAACCATTGAATTAACTTGTGCTAAGATGTTAGCAGTTTTATCCACCATTGCTTTTGTGCTACCAGGGCAAACGTCAACACAAACACATGGGTAAATAGCTTGGTATTGAGGCAGGTTATTCAGTGCAGGTCAGAAATAGACATGTTTCTTGTAGGCAGGTCTAATTAAAATAGACCATTCAAGACCTTCACCTGACTGACAAGGCACACCAGACCTGACCATCTTGCAGGCTGGAATGTGGATCTCCCGGTGCAGTAAATCACAGAAACAATCGGGAATTACCCAAAACACAGACGCGATATTCTAAGAAAATCCCACATCTAGTTAAGCAATAACTTTAATTATTTAGAAGGTCCTTGTGATCTTAGAAGGTTGAGAGATGATCACCAAAACTCGTGACCAGACACCTGTAGCCCATCCCTCTTAGCTCAAGGTTGGTTTAATCATGGTTGTAAAAGCTTCTTGGCAAAGGCAAGGACATGCCCTCTCTTAAGGGACCCATGCTTGTTCTTGAGCATGCCTTTTTCTTTCTAATAAATTCTGTCTTAACCTATATGGGACTCGCTCTGAAATGCTTTTCTGTGGCAAAGCAAAGAACCCAGGGAGCAACACACCACACTCCACCCAGCATCAGTATTAGTATGAAGATAGTTATATCTTTGAGGACTCTCCTTCCTCACCTCAAAGGGTCTCAGCGAATCTCAGGAGTCTCAGATCACACTCTGAGAATATCTACATTGGACTGTAAATTCATGAGGGTGAATTGCAGGGACCTGAATGATTTGGTTCACGGCTGTATCTCAGAGATGTGAGGAAAAGCCTGGACCAAAAAAACAAAAAAAAGATTTCAGTAAATGTTTGTTGATGAATGTATGAATAAATTCCACAGAAAATGCAACTTTGTCTCCTCTTTGGTTAGATTGGTCCTGTGCTATTAAGTACTTCAAAAGTTTTTTCATTGGTAGAATGAATCAGTGAAATACAGTAGGCACAGCTTCAAAAGCTTTTGGGAAGGAGATAGAGTAAAAACAAATTTTAAAATTTCCTCTCCAGGGGAATTTAATATTAGCTGGATGCAATGGCTCATGCCTGTAATCCCAGCACTTTGAGAGACTGAGACAGGAGAATTGCTTAAGCCTAGGAGTTTGAGACCAACCTGGGCAACAGAGTGAGACCTCATCTCTACAAGAAAATTAAAAAATTAGCCAGGCATAGTGGCATGACCTCTAGTCCCAGCTACTTGGGACACTGAGCCCATGAGGTAGAGGCTGTAGTGAGCCGTGATTGTGCCAGTATACTCCAACCTGGATGACAGGGAAGATCCCTATTCAATAAATACATACCACACTCCCAGACTTTAAACTCTATTATAAAGCTACAATAATCAAAACAGCCTGGTATTGATACAAGAACAGACATATAGACCAATGGAACAGGATAGAGATTCCAGAAGCAAAACCTCAATTTCTCAACCAACTCATCTTCGACAAAGCCACCACCATCAATGACTGGGGAGTAGAGAACCTATTCAGTAAATGGTGCTGGGAAAACTGGCTGAGCACATGTAGAAGATTAAAACAAGATCCCTACTTATCATCATACACAAAAATCAACTGTAAATGGATCAAAGACCTAAATGTGAAATCTCAAATTATAACAACCTTGAAAAATGTAGAAGATAGCCTAATGGAAATTGGAACTGGCAACCAATTCCTGATCAAAACCCCAAGCACCCATGCCTTAAGAGATAAGATAGGCAAGTGGGACCCAACCAAACTGACATGCTTCTGCAAAGCCAAAGAAACCATCAAGAGAGTGGGGAGACAGCCCACAGACTGGGAAAAAATATTTGCCAACTGTATATCTGATAAAGGTCTAACATCTAGGTTCTACAAGGAACTCAAACATGCCAAAAAGAAAAACAAACAAACAAACAAACAGCCCCAGTACAAAATGGACAAAAGGTCTGAATAGATAGTTCTCAAAAGAAGAAGTACGAACAACCAACAGATACATGAAAAAATGCTCAGCCTCACTAGTCATCAAAGAGATACAAATTAAAACTACACTGAGGTACCATCCAACTCTAATCAGGATGGCTATCATCAATCACTGAAAAACAACAGATGCTGGAGAGGATGCGGCGAAAAGGGAACACTTCTATACTTTTGGTGGGAATGTAAACTAGTACAGGCTCTGTGGAAAACAGTGTGGCGATTCCTAAAAGATCTAAAACTCAACCTTCCATACGACCTCTCAATCCCCCTATTGGGAATATACCCAGAAGAGTTCAAATAGCTCTTAAAAAAGATACCTGCACAGGTATGTTTATCGCAGCATTGTTCACAGTAGCAAGAAAATGGAACCAACGGCACTGCCCATCAAAAGAGGACTGGTTAAAAAAATGTGGTACATACACACGATGGAATATTATGCAGCCATAAAGAAGAACACAATCATGAACTTTCACAGTATCCTGGATGGACTTAGAGTCTATAATACTGAGTGGTCTTTCACAGAAACAAAGAACCGAGTATCACATGTTCTCACTCATAAGCAGACCCTGAACAATTATCATAATACTATAAGAAAAGGATTGGCAGTAGCGGGAAACTGATGGGTAGGGGAGTGGGGAAGTGGGATTGGCAGTAGTGGGAACCTACCTGGAGGGGTACACCTCATCAACAAGGGCACCTGCATAATGAACATTTGTATACTTAACCCTGAATTGTACCCCACATCTTTAAAATAAAAAATTAAAAAAATACATAAGTAAAGTAAATAAGTAAATAAGCAAATAAGTAAATAAATAAATATCATATTCTTTTTTTTTTTTTTGAGTTGGAGTCTCACTCTGTCACCCAGACTGGAGTGGAGTGGCCGCTCCCAGTCACCGCCTTGACCTGCTGGGCTCCGGCGATCCTTCCGCCTCAGCCTTCCGAGTAGCTGGAACTACAGGCGTGCGCTACCACACCCGGCTAATTTTTGACTTATTGTAGAGATGAGGTCTCGCTAAGTTGCCCAGGCAGGTCTTGAACCCGCGGGCTCAGGCAATCCACTCACCTCGGCCTCCCAAAGTGCTGGGATTACAGGCTGAGCCACCGAACCTGGCTAATATCATATTCTTATGACAGTAGGTCAGAAGTTCTGGATCTATGTTCTCTTTCCTATGTACAGATAAAATTAAACATTTCCTCAATCTCTGTGATCTTGCCTGGAATTTTCTTCATGCTTGATGTCAGGGCAGTTCATCAAAGGAAGTCTCCTGCTCAAGCCTCCAAACCAGGTCAGCTCTCTACACACTAAGGTTTCACCAGCACCAACTTGGCTAACAGATCCCGTAGTAAAACAGGGCTAGTCAACTTGCATCTGTATGGTGTCAAGTGTACAACTTCTGCAATTTTTTTTTTTTTTTTTTTGAGTTGGAGTCTTACTCTGTCACCCAGACTGACCACTCCCGGTCACCGCAGCCTCGACCTACTGGGCTCCGGTGATCCTTCCGCCTCAGCCTTCCAAGTAGCCGGAATTACAGGCATGCGCTACCACGCCCGGCTGATTTTTTGATTTATTGTAGAGATGAGGTCTCGCTGCCCAGGCGGGTCTCGAACCCGCGAGCTCAGGCAATCCATTCACCTCAGCCTCCCAATGGCGCGGGATTACAGGCTGAGCCACCGAGCCTGGCTTGCAATTTTTTTTTAAAAGTTGGAGTCTCACTCCATTGCCCAGGCTGGAGTGCTGTGGCACACTCACGGTCACCTCAGCATCAACCTGCTGGGCTCCGGTGATCCTTCCGCCTCAGCCTTCCAAGTAGCCGGAATTACAGGCATGCGCTACCACGCCCGGCTGATTTTTTGATTTATTGTAGAGATGAGGTCTCGCTGCCCAGGCGGGTCTCGAACCCGCGAGCTCAGGCAATCCATTCACCTCAGCCTCCCAATGGCGCGGGATTACAGGCTGAGCCACCGAGCCTGGCTTGCAATTTTTTTTTAAAAGTTGGAGTCTCACTCCATTGCCCAGGCTGGAGTGCTGTGGCACACTCACGGTCACCTCAGCATCAACCTGCTGGGCTCCGGTGATCCTTCCGCCTCAGCCTTCCAAGTAGCCGGAATTACAGGCATGCGCTACCACGCCCGGCTGATTTTTTGATTTATTGTAGAGATGAGGTCTCGCTGCCCAGGCGGGTCTCGAACCCGCGAGCTCAGGCAATCCATTCACCTCAGCCTCCCAATGGCGCGGGATTACAGGCTGAGCCACCGAGCCTGGCTTGCAATTTTTTTTTAAAAGTTGGAGTCTCACTCCATTGCCCAGGCTGGAGTGCTGTGGCACACTCACGGTCACCTCAGCATCAACCTGCTGGGCTCCGGTGATCCTTCCGCCTCAGCCTTCCAAGTAGCCGGAATTACAGGCATGCGCTACCACGCCCGGCTGATTTTTTGATTTATTGTAGAGATGAGGTCTCGCTGCCCAGGCGGGTCTCGAACCCGCGAGCTCAGGCAATCCATTCACCTCAGCCTCCCAATGGCGCGGGATTACAGGCTGAGCCACCGAGCCTGGCTTGCAATTTTTTTTTAAAAGTTGGAGTCTCACTCCATTGCCCAGGCTGGAGTGCTGTGGCACACTCACGGTCACCTCAGCATCAACCTGCTGGGCTCCGGTGATCCTTCCGCCTCAGCCTTCCAAGTAGCCGGAATTACAGGCATGCGCTACCACGCCCGGCTGATTTTTTGATTTATTGTAGAGATGAGGTCTCGCTGCCCAGGCGGGTCTCGAACCCGCGAGCTCAGGCAATCCATTCACCTCAGCCTCCCAATGGCGCGGGATTACAGGCTGAGCCACCGAGCCTGGCTTGCAATTTTTTTTTAAAAGTTGGAGTCTCACTCCATTGCCCAGGCTGGAGTGCTGTGGCACACTCACGGTCATCCCAGCATCAACCTGCTGGGCTCTGGCAATCCTTCTGCCTCAGTCTTCCAAATAGCTAGAACTACAGGCACATGCTACCACGCTCGGCTTAATTTTTGATTTATTGTAGAGATGAGGTCTCGCCTTGTTCCCCAGACTGTTCTCGAACCCCTGGGCTCAGGCAATCCACTTTCCTCAGCCTCCCAAAGTGCTGGGATTACAGACTGAGCCACTGAGCCTGACCAACTTCTGCAATTTTTTAAAAGAGCTTTTTAACATGCTGCAACTCCTTAGTCACATACATACATATGTATGTTTATGTATGTATATATACACATATATAAATAAAATATATCCTCAATTTTATATACATGATGCATTGTTGTCAATTGTATGGTAAAGTATAAATCAGTAAAGCTTAATTATATCCCAATTTTGAGATTCAAATATCAATATAAGTTGAAAACTTGAATTTTCTTCCTGCACTCCTGCTTGTCTTGGAGGTGAGAGCCACATTAAGGAATAACCCCAGGGATCCTCCTGCAACTGGAAGACCTTTCTCCCTATTCTTTATCAATTAATTTCTATTGGGGGTTACAAAGACGTTGTGCAAAACAAAAGCTGCCCGGAGAACCCAAAACCTATTCACAGCTTCTGTGTGAAAACTTTTAGAAGAAAATCAGTAAAATAAACATGAAGGTAGGTCCTTATGGAAGACTTAAAAACAAACAAACAAACAAACAAAAACAAAAATGCCACGAACAGCCCAACATTAACACTAGAATTCAGTATGGGTTCAGCAGATGTTTCTGGAATCTAAATGATCATTTTGAGAGCGAAGCGTGGTGGCACTTGCCTGTAGTCCTATCTACTGGGGAGGCTGAGGCAGGAGGATCCCCTGAACCCAAGAGTTTGAGTCCAGCCTGGGCAACAGAACAAGATCCTGTCTCAGTTTAAACAAATAAATAATCATTTTGCCTTCCGCTTTCTGAAAACACTCAAGAAATCCTTTCCTGAGACAGAGACCATTATAACATGCTCTGTCCTCCACCTCTTAAATGTGTCCTTCCCTACTTGGGGATGGCTATAGCTTGGCTCTTTTTCTCTCACTCACCTCTAACCCTGAGCCTGGCACTTGTTGGTGATCAATTATTATAGGTTCAGATGGATTTTTTTTTTTTTTTTTTGGTCTGTCTCAGATTCATCTATACTGTGGGAATGTTATTGATCTGGAGAGGAAGGAAAAGTTATTTGGACAATGAAGCATTTGAAAGGAAGGATGACCTAGGCAGGGTATTCTAGTGAATAGTAAAAAGTCAAATCCAAGGAAAGAAAGAAGAGGCACTAATAAGTACAGTGTAGTCTGATGAAAAATAGGACCCCCAGTTAAATCTGTATTCCAAGCCGGGCTCGGTGGCTCAGCCTGTAATCCCGCGCCTTTGGGAGGCTGAGGTGAGTGGATTGCCTGAGCCCGCGGGTTCGAGACCTGCCTGGGCAATTTGGCGAGACCTCATCTCTACAATAAATCAAAAAATTAGCCGGGTGTGGTAGCACGTGTCTGTAATTCCGGCTACTCGGAAGGCTGAGGCGGAAGGATCGCCGGAGCCCAGCATGTCGAGGCTGCGGTGGCCGGAAGCGGCCGCTGCACTCCAGTCTGGGCGACAGAGTGAGACTTCAACTCAAAAAAAAAAAAAAAAAATCTGTATTCCAAACAATTTTTTTTTTTAGTAGATTCCACGTAAGGTTTCAAGCAGTAATGTGTTTGTTATATTAAACATAAGTTCATAATTTATTTGAAATTCAATTTTAATTGGGTATCTTATATTTGTATTTGCTAAATCTAACAGCCCCAAGCAAGAGGGACAGGCAAGCTTTGCTCACACTTTCATCTGCCACAGCTTGGTGGGGGGGGGGCAAGTGGGGGGGAGTCCCAAGTGTTTAGTCACTTACATTTCTGCTAAAAGGGTTTTGTTTTCTTTACAATAACATCCTTTACAAGAAAAATATTGCAAAGTGGAAAACTATATTTTACAATTCATAAAAAAAAAATCTTTTGGCTTTGAGTGGAACCACAGTGAAAATAGAGAATGAAACAGTGTAACTGAATTCTTCATCATCACCGAAACAATTAAGGAGACTTTCTTTATGTCTCCATAAACAAAGTTTCACTCTACCCAGGTCCTCCTCTCCCCTCCCTTTCTCTCTCCAATGTACTATGATGGTGTGTGACCTACACTACTCTGGAAAAGTATTCTGGGTTCCTTGGTTGGCATCGGCTTTTGGTACAGAAGGAGGTCACTGGGAGCAAAGTTTACAAGTCTTTCCTTGATTACATTGTGCTTAAAGTGTTAACCCTGTTAGCAGTCACAGCACAGATTTCCTCAATGAGACTCTTGTGTGCCTGACAATGTAACTATTTATTTGCAAAGTCACTACCATTGACATTTGTGCGGCTCAATGCGAAGTGTTACCAGTGCTTTCTTTATGTCACTGTTTCTCTTCAGTAACCAAGAAAAGCAAAACAAAGTACAAATAACTGCTTATTCAGAAAGAAATCTCGGATTGTTCCTTAAACCGGCTCCAGGCAGCGGATACAGACTTTTGAGTGATCTGGAAAATATGAAAAGCACTTGGCTGGGATACAAAACCCAAACTGATCTGCGGTGATGGCAAAAGCAGAAATAGGAGCTCAGTCATAAAAATACATTTCTGGGCGGCTGATGGTGGCTCTGCCGGCTTCAGGAGGGAGGAGCAGGTTTCAGAAGCTAAGACTTTTATCTGTGTTGCTGCTCTGCTGGTGGGGGAGGGAGGGGAGGACAAGGCTTTGCTTCCAGGGCCGGCCCTCAATTGTCGGCTGATTGATTGAAAAAGGCAAATGGGGCCGCCCTAGCTCTGCCAAGTGTTTCCTTCTGCCGGCTCTCCCTGGGTGCCTGGAGTGTTGATCTCTGCGGCTCTCACCTGCTGCTCTGTCCCAACAAAGCTGGCGTCTTTCAGGCGCTCGCCACTCACTCATCCAAGCCGTTGTCCCGGCTGTCCCGAGTGCGTAAACCCTGCCACCCCCATCTGCCCAGCCACCTGCCTCCTTGTCTTTAAATATCTTGCTGCGACCTTTTCACTTCTGAGACGCTCTCTGAAGTCATTGTCACTCACTTGCCTCAAACTGCCGGTCTGTCCCTCTGTCCCAAGCCATTCTCCCAAACACCGCAGCACCTTACTTCTTGTGATTGTTTCTGTGTCAAGACAAAGGGGAAGACACATGCGCTCTGAGTCAAGATGGGGCTCATCGATTGGCTTTGTCACTCACCAGCTCTGTGACCTTTGGCCACAACAGTAATGATGATACCCGATGATTATAGAGCTCTTGCAGAGTGCCAAGCATGGGCTCAACATGCTTCACATACTTCATTTTGTTTTATCCCCGTGTTAAGCCTGGGAGATAAACAATGACTCTCCTTGTTTTTACAGAAGTAAAGGAAGCTGAAGCTCAAAGAGGTCAAGGAACTTGGTCAAAGTCAAGTAGCTCCATAATGATGGAGCTGGAACTGGGGCCCAGAGGGTTAAGCTTCAAGTCCAAACTCTTGCTGTGATCCAAACACTAGATTGACTATCTTTACTAGTTAATTCTCCCAACAGCCCAATGAAGTGTGTGTTGTCCACACTGATACTGAAAGGGAGACTGAGGGTCAACAAGTTGAAGTGATTTGCCCGTGATCATGGCTCTAGTAAGCAGGCAATGCTGGATTTAACCCCTTAAAATCCTGGTTCTTGTCTTATCATCAGCATCTTCCAGAGAGAAGGCTTATTCCTGCGGGGGTGGTGATGGGTGGTAAGGAGTTTGTGTGCTTTAAAAAGTTTGCAAAATGCTGGAAATCCCAGGTCAAATCAAACCAAACTTTTTTTTCCTTCCAGTTTAGTTATTGTTTAATCATAGGACTTCCTAGAGTCTTTGACACCATGCAAAGTGTGCACTTCGAGCCTTTAGAAAAGAGTTTAATAGGCAGCCTTTTCAAACTTATTTGACCATAAAGCATTTCATTTTCTTTTCTTTTTTTTTTTTTGAGATCCGCCTATGAACATGCTTTGCAGAAATGTTTCCCAGAATTCACATTTGAAAAACATCACACTACACAATTTAAGTGATAACACACACAGATAAAGACACAGACCAAGATACACTTGTGGGTACTGTTGCTTTTTGGGAGTCCCTAGGGAGTGACAAGTTTATCCGGGTGTTGGTGGCAGAAGCCAGGCATCCAGATGGTGTTTGCTTCACCCGTTAGTTATTGTGAATGGGTGTTTATTGCTGCCGTTGTTTTGCCTGAACCCTGTGGCTCTCTGGCTTCTTCCTGCTGGGTTCTAATGTATGCTCAAAGGGTTCACAAGGTAGCATTTTGTTAAAACCCAGTAACATTGAACTTGGGGCAGACTTTAGAATCAGCACCAGTCTTGAGGTGGGTAGACATTTAGCATTTTAGGATCTTTGTAATAATGGCTACCATTGAGTCAGTGGTTACTGTGTGCTGGGTTTCACATGGATTGGTTCACATCATCCTCATCACAAGAGTACATACTATTGTAGAAGTCTCCAGAAGGGCCCTTGTGTAGTCCTTCTCATATTGGATTAGGAGTGGACTTGGGTGATCAACAGATTATCAATTAAGCAGTGGTGTGTGACTTTGAAGGGTAGGCATAAAGCCATTACAGTTTCCATCATGGTCTCTTGAGTTGCTGGCTCTGGGGGGAAGCCAGCTGTTGTCTTGCCAACATACTGAAGCAGCACAGTGGGGAGACCCATGTAGAGAGGAAGCAACCTGCCGGCCATGTGAGTGAGCTACCTTGGAAGTGTCTCCCCTAGCCCCAGTTGGACCTTCAGATGAACACAGTCCCCCATTGACATCTGACTGCAACTCCACGAGAGACCCTGAGCAAGAAATCTCCAACCTGAGCTGCTCCCAAATTCCAGACCAGAGGACTGATTGTTGCTGTTTTAAGCAACTAAGGTTCAGAGTGACTTGTTACAAGCAGAAAATAATGAGTACAGATATAATTCCTATACCCCATTTGTCAGATGAGTACATGAAAGCTATACGAGAGGTTAGATTGCTTGCTGAAGGTCACAGGACTTACTCATTCAAGGTCACAGCCAGAGCTTACGTGGTTGAGGCAGGACACTGCAGAGGATTCCTTTTCCCCAAAGCTCAAAATATTGCCCAGGGGTCTGCAGAATTGTATATCTGGGCTCATGCATTCAGTGTGCTGATGCGATTATACAGAGAGTTTGGAGCCTGTCCATACTCTACCTTTTGTGACTTTGGTTCTTTAGGGAGTAATGACATCTACCTGGTTATGCATGAAATGACTTAATATATTAAAAGTTCAGGCAGATTCTAGGCACTGGATCTTTGGAAGTTCCCTTCCCTTCCAATTCCTCCCTTAGCATCAGGCCTTACTACGGTGGTGAGGAAAGCAGAAGGTTAACCCAGCCAAAAATCTGTCATTCCCACCCTGCAGGGAATTAGCTCATCAGGATCGAGTCCTGACTGGCAGGAGACTGAGGAGGCAGGCTTCTTGCTTGGAAAGCAAAGGACGGGAAGACCTCGTTTCTGAGTGTGGGTTACTTCAGGAGCAGGCAGGCCTGGCTGGGTGCCCCTGAGAGCTTTTGAAACAGCTGGAGGGCACCATGAGCGCCCAGAGAAGGCAGGAGTGGGGTCCAGCAGTTGCAAGTAGAAGGGAACTTTCCTCTGCAGATTTGCCTCAGGCCAACCATGCCCAGGCTGCACCAACACAGACGACCATTGTGCAAAGCTTGGAGACTGGTTGCTGCTTCAGTTGCAGATAGGAGAAGCTAGGAGAAGAACGCAGTCATTCTATTGGAAATTTTTCTCATTGTTGTTTAAATTTTAACCCATTTAGAGGCAAAAGTCCTTGGCTCCAGGTATAAATACCTTCAGAGATCCATGAAAAGCCAAAGTTACTTGTCTCATTTTAGATCACATAGCTAAAAAGAGGCTGAGTTGGGTCTTGAACTCAAAACTTGTGGTGTGATCACTAGGTTTGATCACAGCAATTTGTTTTGGCTTGAAACAGTCACACCATTTCTTTCAAGAAACTTTTCCTCATTGACATTGCTTAGGGTTACTTATTTTGAATTTTTCTCAGCCCTAATAGGTAGTCTGACAAACACTATTCAACACCTTATCAGGTAAGGTTTTCTGAACACCTACTATGTGCTAGGTACCCTACTACCTGCTAAGGATCTGGCAGTGAACAAAATGCAAAACTCCCTCACTTTTACAAAGGCTTTATTCAGAGGTGGGGTTGGAAGATACTTGAAAAGAAAATTATATAGTAAGCTAAAAGGTGATGAAGAAAAGTAAAACAGGAAGGGGGTTAGAGACAGTGTTTGTGGTATGGTGTGGTGCAATTTATTTAGAATGATCAGGCAAGTTCTCACTGGAAAGGTGACATTTGAGCAAAGACTGGGAGGTAAGGGAATGAGCCATGTAGTTAACTGTGGGAAGAGCATGCCGCTAATTTATACATTACTGGGGAATCATTCTCTGGTCCTTTCATGCCTGCGATTTTATTATTCTTCTGTCCCCTGCTGAATTGTCAGTAGTGTGTATTTCGTCTCCTGCTTCCTTTGGGTCTAATATAAGTACTTTCTGCAGAATGTTATTTGTACCACAGACTTTTAATAAATGCTTGTTGAATATTTTGGTTAAAGTCACTTTCTCACTATTGCCCTTTTTAGGCAAGAAATGAAGGGAAAATGACAGTATTTTAGTACCCTGTCCAATATTCTAAATTACTTAGAATGTACAAAACCAATATTTAGCTGTACTATCCAACATTCTGGGTTAATATTCTTTGCCTTTCATAAACATTACATCTAAAAATATTTGTACAAATCTTGGCTTCTCCTAAATTCAAAACAGGAAGCTCCTATAGCCTCTAAGCTATGTTTATTCACCTCCAAATCCCAAACTGGAATCCACCATGACTATTTTGCAATTATGATTTTTTTTTTTTTGGTACAATGAGCTCCAACATTTTTTGAAAATAGTTTCCTGCCTAAGTTAGAGACATCCTGTTATTCTTAATGATATTCCATGCCACTTAAATATGAAGGTACCTTGAATCCGTAAGAACAGAACCATTCATGGCCAATAAAGTGTTCCTCTTTGATTTTTGCAAAAAGAGACACTTCACAGACGTGCTTTCCAATTTGCTTTTGAACAGAAGTCTCAGTTTTGAAATCAATAGATCTTGCTCCTGTTTGATTCCGTGCTTTCCACGAGGGCCTATAACCTGTGCTTATTCTATTTGCTCTGATTTTTGTTTTGAAGAGACAGATTGAAAATGAAAAGGAGTTTTAACAATGGCAAAGATCCTAAGGACCCTGATGATAATGGCAGTGAGGAAAATGGAACAGAAAATCAAGGTGAGAAGATAGTGTTAGCATCTGAGTAATGAGTTAACATGACACGCATGAGATGAGTCAATGTCTTGATGAAACTGAAGGAATTGGAGAGTCAGGGGCTATAATGCTCCAGAGAATAACTGGGTTCAGTCCCAAATGGGGAAGAAAAACTTGTTGTAAGAGACAGATCAGATGGTAGATAATAAGACAGTCAAATGTGAAACAGAAGAGCTTGCCATGTTGACACCTGTGGGTCATATAAGTGCCTCTAAGAATGACTATTAGGATAACATGGATATAATCATTCATAGCTTTTTCTTTTCAGAATTTTAATAGCTGCACGCATTCTCTCATCAAATGTATTCACGAATGATTTATTTACCATCTGGGGAAATAAAAGTGCAATCAAGTACCAACTATGGCGAATCTTAATCATTTCAGGATGTTGGATATAGAAAATAGGAACCGCCTTTATTCCTTCTCTGGTGCATACAATCCTACTTGGGCATCTGGAGAGGGAAAGCAGCATGTGAGACTCTTGTCAAATTATTTCCCTTTCTGAATCTTACTTCCTTTAACTGTAATATAGGGGTGATAAATACAAAACTTAGATGGTGTTTAGGAACACAAATAACAATAACCAAGTTATACTAGGTTTTTTGTTTGTTTTTCCTTGTTTTAGACAGGGTCTCACTCTGTTGTCCAAGTTGGAGTGCAGGGGCATAATCATAGCTTACTGCAGCCTTGAACTTTTGGACTCAGGTGATCCTCCTGCCTTAGCCTCCTGAGTAGCTGGGGCTACTGGTGTGCACCACTCTAACTGGCCAATCTTTCTTTTCTCTCTCTCTTTCTCTTCCTTCCTTCCTTCTTTCCTTCCTTGCTTCCCTCCATCCCTCCTCCTTCCTTCTTTTTCCTTTCTTTCTCTCTCTCTCTCTCTCTCCCCCACCCCCCCTCTGTCTCGTCTTAACTGTGTTGTCCAAACTGGTCTTGAACTCCTGGCTTCAAGTGATCCTTCTCCCTCAGCCGCATACTGGGATTACAGGTATGAGCCCCTGGCCATCAAACATTCTTTTTAACCTCTACATGTATGAATGTATTTTAGCCTTTACAAGTATGAATGTATTTAATTAAAACAACAATCCTATGAATGTATTTAATTAAAACAACAATCCTATGAATGTATTTAATTAAAACAACAATCCTATGAATGTATTTAATTAAAACAACAATCCAGCTGGGCTCGGTGGCTCAGCCTGTAATCCCGCGCCTTTGGGAGGCTGAGGTGAGTGGATTGCCTGAGCCCGTGGGTTCGAGACCCGCCTGGGCAGGTGAGACCTCATCTCTACAATAAATCAAAAAATCAGCCAGGCGTGGTAGCGCATGCCTATAGTTCCAGCTACTCGGAAGGCTGAGGCGGAAGGATCGCCGGAGCCCAGCAGGTCGAGGCTGCGGTGGCCGGGAGCGGCCACTGCACTCCAGTCTGGGCGACAGAGTGAGACTGCAACTCAAAAACACAACAAAACAAAAAAACCCCAACAATCCAGCGTCATGATTTACAAATGAGGGAACTAAGCACAAAGAGATCCAAGTCATTTGCTCCCAGCTACCCGGTGGTGGAACTGGCTGCAGACACCTGGTACTGCACTCCACTTGGAAACAGTTCTCTAAGGATGGATGTAAAAACACAAGGTAAGTACTCAACAAATAGTTATTATTGTTGCTGTTGTTACAATGAGGAGATACATTATTTGCGACACATAAGCAGATTCTGCTACAAATTGCTCTTCTGAGACTCCCATGCGCATTCAGATGGGCAGGAAATCAGAAATGATAAAACAGAGATTTTTACAAATAACTGGATCTGGTACAAGATCTGCTTTTGGATCACATGTCCTAGATTTACAACTGGGCTGATGGTCTTCTAGATCAGAAAACTGCTCTGTAAAATGCAAAGAGGGGTTCAAGCTAATTGCTTGACTAAATCAATTGTTTAGTTCCATTTGAAATAATCAATCTGCCAGCTCCCTGAGGCTCTAACCTTACTCTTATGGTTTTGTGACTCTTTTGGGGTATAGGGCAGAGTTAAAATATCAGTTGTTCCTTCAATCAATAAATGGACTTGGTAAACAGGTCACATCATGGAAATGGCTGCTTCTTCCACCTATGCATTTTTATGTTCCGAATCCATCACTCTTGCTGATGTTTTTTTTTTATTTTTTTATTTTTATTTTTTTGAGTTGGAGTCTCACTCTGTCGCCCAGACTGGAGTGCAGTGGCCGCTCCCGGCCACCGCAGCCTCGACCTGCTGGGCTCCGGCGATCCTTTCGCCTCAGCCTTCCGAGTAGCTGGAATTACAGGCGCGCGCTACCACGCCTGGCTGATTTTTTGATTTATTGAAGAGATGAGGTCTCGCGGCCCAGGCGGGTCTCAAACCCGCGGGCTCAGGCAATCCACTCACCTCAGCCTCCCAAAGGCGCGGGATTACAGGCTGAGCCACCGAGCCCGGCCTTGCTGATGTTTATAGACCCGCTTATGTGCTTCCTTTTTTGATGCTGTCAGAGAGCCTGGGGGAGGGGCTTCTTCCTGCCACTATCTCTGGGCGAGGTGATGAAAACGACAGTCTAGTGGAGCACTTTACTCAAAGTGTCAAAATATATCAGTGGATATATTTCATCAGACTTTATTACAAGGGGCCAGAATCTAAAAGCTATGGTTGTCATATTTATTTTACTATAAATATAGTTTGTGGGCCATTTTGATACTAGGACAAAAGTCTGAAAAGCTAATAGTTACTTGAAGAAAAAAGTAGAAGATAAATAAACTGAACTTATTTGAAAGGAAGTAAAAATATGCCATTGGCTGCATTGGAAATGAAGAGCATTTCATGAAACAAAGAAATCTACATAATGTGTCAATTACACGTGGGCAGTAAAGGCTAACGGTTAGACCAGGACTCAATGGAATGAGTCTTTTGAGGTCAATCCCTGGCTTTGCCACACTTATTCATTGTGTGTCTATAAACATATTACTAACTTCCTTATCTGCAAAATGAGGATAAAAATAGGACCCATTTATAGAGTTTTTGTGAGGATTAAAGTTGTTGATACATGTAAAGCACTTAGAACAATGCCTGGCATGTAGTACCTACTGCATAAGTTTCAGCTGTTGTTGTTTTTGTTATTACTGGTACATTTGTATAAGTGTATAATTTAAAGCCTAAGTTTCTCTGAATTACGGTTCTAGCCATGTAGGAAAGTCAGCAACCCTGTTTGTTTCAACTTTGGGTTACTGTAAAACATGCTGCTATGAACATGTGTCATGATAACTTTTTAATCCATTTTATGAGAGATATGATAGCACAGTTATCACACACGTGGTCTCTACAGTCAGACTATCTGGGTTCTAGACATGGCTCAGTGCTTTCCACATATTATCCTATTTTATTGTTTTTTCATCCTACTATTATTCTCTTATAACAATGCCCATACAGTACTGGCACTACTGTTAATCCACTCTTTATAGATGAGGGAAATTGAAGCTTAAATGACACACAGCCTGTCAGTGGCAGAGATAGGATTTGAACCCAGGTCTAGTTACACCTAAGCCTGTGCCTTTCATTGCTATGTTATTCTGCTTTCCAGTGAGAGGAATGGAAAAGCTAAGGGACAGGCGGGGTCACTGGTGGCAGGGTGCACTTTCTTCAAATAGCCAAGTTAACAGCAGCATGGTCCTGAGGGTGCAGTCCCTGACAGAAGGAAGAAGATGCTGAAACAGAAGTCAACTATGGGGCCAGGGTTCAGCCCTGCAGGTCCAACACAATGACTCACTCCAGATGGTTCCTTCCATTTCCCTCGGCTACTTTTGGTTTTTCACTCCTCACCAACTCAACCAAGGAGGCGATTGGCCCATGACAGACATCCCTAGAACTTTCCACCACAATCAGGAAAATCTACCCAAAAGGAAAAAGAAGAAAGGTGTGGAGTTTATTAAATTTATTTTAGGCTTCCTGCCTGCTTCTCCATCCTGCTGTCTAACTTGTTTTAATTTTTCCTGAGGGAGTCCAGGGGCATATGCTGATTGGCTGGGCAATAGCCATGGGTCCTTTTTAGAAAAACAAAGCCAAGAAGAGCTCAAAGGTGCCTGTGCACACCATCAGCCAATGGTTTTTTTTTTATTTATTATTATTATTAAGTACTGATTCTCCCTGTGGAGCTCAGTTAATGGAGGTGGGAAAAAAACGTCAGGGCCCAAACAAGGAACCATTCAGATGCAGTGTTCAAAAACATCAAGGTAACAGAGAGTTCCTGTACCAAGCTCTCAAATCCAAGTTCTGTGTGAATGAAAGGGGAGCGATTATTCTGTAACCACCCAGTCAAACTGTTCGTAGAGGCCCAGCAAGAGGAAAAAGACCCTTCGCTCCTGGCCCCACTTCTAGTTCCAGATTATTTTCTGTTATGGGAGAATTCCTTGCACTGTGTCCAATTTGATTTCAAAACATGAGCTGTACCTAGAATGTTGATTCATCACACGTGTGTTCTTGGGTATTGATTTTCTTCTCTTGCTTTTTTTTTAATTTGGGGGGTCTTACTCTGGCGCCCAGGCTGGAGTGCAGTGGCATGATCACAGATCACAGCTCACTGCAGCTTCAACCTTTCAGGCTCAGGCAATCCTTCTACCTCAGTCTCCCAAGTAGCTGGGACTACAGGTGTGCACCACCAGATCTGGTTAATTTTTTTATTTTTGTAGAGACGAGGTCTCAATATGTTGCCTAGGCTGATCTTGGATTCCTGGGCTCAAGCAATCCTCCCACCTCAGCCTCCTAAAGTGCTGGGATTATAGGTGTGAGCCACCTCACCCAGCCATCCCTTGCTTTTTGAAAATGGATTATAGAGACTTGAAACCAGATGCAAATCAGAAAATATAGGCTTGAATTAAGAACTTGGTGAAATATAGATCAGAAATCTGAATTAGAAGGAGAACTGAAAGTGGTGTAAATCACATCTATCAGAGCAAAGCATCACTGCTGTATTACGACAAATACTTGTGGCAATAAAGTCTAGATATGCAGCCGCTCTCTAAAATTCTTGCTCTGGTTACATGCCATGTGGCTGCATGTGGGTGTGAGCATGAGTGTGTGTATGTAATTGCATGTTTGGGTGTATATTTTTAAAGGAATAACCCAAACAGAAAGAGACAGTCTGCAAAACAGCAACTGGGAGCGTATGGATAAAGTAGCCAAACCAAGAGTCTGCTGCTGAAATTACAACCAGATTGCCTCTGAAAAGCAAATACACTTCAACAAATAAACCCCTGTGGCAGATTCACTTTCACAAGTGTACCTGCATGACAATGTCCAGATCCCCCTTCCAGATGAAGGGTGAAATGGCTGGGGCGGGGGATGCAATGCTGAGACAATGTGTTCCCTTTAACTTGCAGCAACAGTTAAACTTCCCAAAACCTGGAGCTGTCCCTGAGAGGTCCTGGCCCAATGGCTGGTTCATCACAGTGGGTCTGGCAAGGGCAGAAACTGCCCGGAAGGCCTGGATACAAGTTCAGAAGGCACAGCAGCCAGGGATGCTAAGGTGTGTGCTCATAAGACACCTGGAAATGAAGACTTAAAATCCCAGCTGGAGAAAGACGGGGGTGGCAGGGAGACCCAGAACAAATGTGCTGACGTCCGCCATGTGTCAGTAGCACTTGGATACTCCACAACTAATGCAAAGGCTGCTGTTCATCGATGCATTTCCACATCACCAGCAGCAGATGCTAGGAGGGAGTTCTCCAAATGAGGTGGGCATATGGTCATGTACCCGGGGCCCGCTGCCTCAGATGTTCTGAAACAGCAGCAAAGCCAAGTGAAAAAGGATAACAGAATGCATTCAGAGTATGCAAAGCTCTTCTTAATCCAGGGTGAAGAGGGACTCACGCAACCCCAGTTAGGTCCCAGTAGAGAGTCTCATCTTAGGTCCTCTCCATGGACGAGGGGGATAGAACAATGATCATAATAATCAATAACTCTTCCTGTCCTTGATGGCATATTACACTCATTACTTACGTTGTCTTATTGGCTTTTCATGACCATCCTATGAAGCAGCCATTATTATTCTCCATCTATGTTTTTGTTGTTGTTGTTTTTGAGTTGGAGTCTCACTTTATTGCCCAGGCTGGAATGCAGTGGCACTATCATGGATCACCTCGACCTCCTGAACTCAGGTGATCCTTCCACCTCAGCCTCCTGAGTAGCTGGGACTACAGGCATGCAACACCATGCCAGGCTAATTTTCAATTTTTTTTGGGGGGGGGGGGTAGAGTTAAGATCTCCCTATGCTGCCCAAGCTGGTCTTGAACTCCAGGTCTCAAGTGACTCTCTCACCTTGGCCTCTCAAAGTGCTGGGATTATAAGCGTGAGCCACCGTGTTTGGCCTACTCTCTATCTATTATACAGAGACGTTGGGCACTCACCAAGTTGCCATAGCCAGGATGAGGCAGAACTGAGATCTAAACAGCAGGTTTTGCTCACTCCAGGGTCCACTTAACCACCTTGCCCGAAGGCCTGAGGTCCTGAACTCACTACTCATTAAGAAATTATGAAGTCTTCGCAGAGGCTGAGGATACAAGAAAGGGTTCAAATTGAATTACATGGCTGCCAGTCATGCAGGATCCCGCCATCAGATGCTCCTAATGAACGGCTTTTCATTCATTTGATTGCTGTGCAAGCATTCTCTTCTTCACTTTCTTGACAGAAACAAATGCCCAGCACACCAGTGACTATCTGGGAGCCATGCAGAAGAGCCACCTCCCTGGGATTTTATCTTATGATCAAGGAGAAAGGTCTGAACAAGAAGGGACATTTGAAATCACATGCTGGGGCCCTGCTGGATCCTGGAGTTCCTTCCCCATTATTAAGAACTCATCATCAAATAAATTTAAATTATGTTCAGTCCAGTTTTCTCATTAGCCAGTTTTATTGCATGCATCCTAATTCTGAGAAAATTGGATGGCGATGTATGGTATCCATGGCAACCTTCACTTAAACAGAACATGAAATTAACCAGACCCCTCTGTGTCTCTGACATTCTAGATAAATGAGCTAGCCATGCACAGAAGTAAGTGGACACGTTTTTCAATGCAATTTTGGAAGTTATATGCCTCGAGGGTCCTAGAAAGGATCAGACTAAGTTCTGTAAATCCAGTTCAGGTAGATGATCATTACAAAGCCATGATGCGCCTTAGTTTCATCATTTAAGAACAGCAGAATTGGGTGATTGGCACCTCTAATTGCACCACACCTCTGATTTTCATGGGATAAATCCAGACATTTTTACTCTCCCCCCCCACATAGAGGTATGGCAGTAAAAATAAAAAACTCTGCTTCTGTTTTACTAATGTTTGCCCTTGAATTTTAAAACTTAATTGAATGAATTTTAATGAACACAATTAAAATTAATTCTATATATATATATTTTTTTGAGATGGAGTCTCACTCTGTCACTCAGACTGGAGTGCAGTGGCCGCTCCCGGCCACCACAGCCTCGGCCTGCTGGTCTCTGGTGATCCTTCCGCCTCAGCCTTCCAAGTAGCTGGAACTACAGGCGCGTGCTACCACGCCCAGCAAATTTTAAAAAAATTTATTGTGGAGATGAGGTCTCGCCAAGTTGCCCAGGCGGGTCTCGAACCCGTGGACTCAGGCAATCCACTCACCTCAGGCTCCCAAAGGTGCAGGATTACAGGCTGAGCTACCGAGTCCGGCTAATTCTATTTTTTTAACAGCAGTTTTAGTTTTACAGAAAAATTGATTAGAAACTAAAATTCCCATATATTCTTCCCAGTCACCTCCCCCAACCCCCCAGTCAATCTGTCACTCAGGATGGAGTACGGTGACACCATCACAGCTCACTGTAACCTCGACTTCCTGGACTCAGACTATCCTTCCACCTTGGCCTCCCCAGTAGCTGGGATCACAGGTGCGTGCCACCACGCCTGGCTAATTTTTTTTATTTTTTTGTAGAGACAAGGTCTCAGTACATTTCCCAGACTGTTCTCAAATTCTTGAGCTCCAGCAATCCTTTTACCTTGGCCTCTCAGAGGCAAAGAAAGGAAGGAAGGAAAGAAGGAAGAGAAGGAAGGAAGGAAGGAAGGAAGGAAGGAAGGAAGGAAGGAAGGAAGGAAGAGAATAGATAAATTAATGAATATAAATCTGCCATCACATCTTTCCTTTACTGGAGTCTTTGTCCCACCTCTAACTTTTCTAGGACTCTGAAGCTGGAAGAGCAGAGCAAGGAACTCCTCTGAGGTTGAAGTACCAGTTGGAGATATAATCTTCCAACCCCAACATCCTGTGATTTCTTCTGGAAAACTGTTTTTGTCATCATTTACTGAAAATCGTTTCGGCTGTCCTAATTGGCATATGTTTGGCAAGCATGTATTATGCAACTCCTACATGCTAACACTGAGCTTCAATCGAAGCATATATCAGTTGGGTTCTGCCATCGAGAATATTCTGTCTGTATCGACCAGAATGCACAGTTGTGGATGGGAGTGAAGGGGGAGGGGCCAGGATGGTGGTAAGTGGTGTCTGCCTAAGATATACCCTGAGTCAGAAAGCAATGGAGGTCATTCAAGATAATTAACCAATATCAATGCTAATAATATTAATTGATAACATGTATTGAGGGTGGCAGGCACTCTTCTAAACTCCCTATATTATCTCACTTAATTCTCACAAAAGCTGGGTGCAGTGGCTCATGCCTGTTATCCCAGCACTTTGGGAGGCCGAGGCGAGAGGATTGCTTGAGCCCCTCCAAAAAACCACCTTAAGCCCAACCACATCTTTGCCGCTTTCAATAACCTCCACAGAGCTGGCAAATTTACATTCATTAATTTATCTATTCTTTCTTTCTATATCTTTCTTTCTTTCTTTCTATTAATACATAATAGATATACATATTTTCAGGGTGTATGTGATAATTTGATACATATACAATGTGTGAAGACCAAATCAGGGTCATTAGGACATTCATTCTAAATATTTATCTCTTCTTTATGCTAGGGACATTCAAATTATTCTCTTCTGGCTGTTTTGAAATGCCCAATAGATTGTTAACTATAGTCACCTTACTCATCTATGCACATGTTCATCTATTCAGTCAACATTTACTGAGAACCTACTGAATGTCAGGTGCTCTTTTTAGTACTGCTTCTTCCAAAATGCTTTCTTTCCTACTCTCATTTTTATTTTTTTTGAGTTGGAGTCTCACTCTGTCACCCAGACTGGAGTGCAGTGGTCGCTCCCGGCCACCGCAGCCTACTCTCATTTTTAAAGCTCCAAATTCTCCCTAGACACCCTGCCCGAGGGACTTGCTGTCCCTCTCCTTCCATGTACACACTGGTCCTTATTCTGAAGATCATATTATAAAGATCATGATAACATTTCTGGATCCCAGTTTTCTCTGTTGTTCTATTCACAGGCTTCCCTTGGACAAAGAATAGTCTAGACTTGAATCCAACAAACTAAGATTCTTCCCCCTTAAGATCTATTTAAGAGGAAGGGAAAGATTGTAATTTTTTTTTTTTTTTTTGAGTTGCAGTCTCACTCTGTCGCCCAGGTTGGAGTGCAGAGACATGCTCATGGCCACCTCAACCTCAACCTGCTGGGCTCAGGTAGTCCTTCCACCTCAGTCTTCCAAGTAGCTGGAACTATAGGCATGTGCCACCATGCCTGGCTAATTTTTTTATTTATTGTAGAGATGAGGTCTCGCCAAGTTGCCCAGGCTGATCTCAAACCCTTGGACTCAGGCAATTCTCTTGCCTCTGCTTCCCAAAGTGCTGGGATTACAGGCATGAGCCACCATACCTGGCAAGATTGTAAATATTAATGCATTAATAATATTTGTCCTAGTTACAAATTTACAATTACATATACAAACACAAATAAGAATCAGGGCAAACATATTCTGAGTTCCAAATAAATGACTCAATCAGTAGATGCTATAGGATTAAGGGTCAAGATATGTGTTTGGGCCCCAGATGAATTTCCCCATAGTGATCTCACCCCTGCAGAGCAGTGAAATCAATCCTGGACTTCAGGCCTGGGGAGCTCAGCTCCTGGCTCTGCCCCTTAGCAGGGTGGGGCTGCTGAAACAAACACTGTAACTCTTTGAGCCTCTACTGCCTCCCCTCTAAGGATAGGAATGGTTATATTAGCAATACCCCCTTCCAAAGGACTGGAGGTGCAAATGATATAATGGAGTCCTACTGTTCAGTCTAGATCTTCAGTTCTGAAACTTAATGTGTGGCCTGAGCGTGGTGGCTCACGCCTGTCATCCCAGCACTTTGGGAGACTGAGGAGAGAGGATTGCCTGAGCCCACGGGTTCAAGACCAGCCTAGGAAACATGGAGAGTCTCAAAACAATTAGCCAGGTGTAGTGGCATGCGCCTCTGGCCCCAGCTACTTGGAAGGATGAAGCGAAAGGATCGCCTAAGCCCAGGAGGTCGAGGCTGCGGTGGCCGTGAGCATGACACTGCACTCCAGCCTGGATGATAGAGTGAGACTCTGACTCAAACAAATGAATAAATAAATAAATAAATAAAACCTAGGTCTCAGACACTGTTGGTGAGAAGGACTGCTGGAACAGCTTTCTGAGGGATAATTTAGGCAGAATCTATGCAAGTTCAAGAGGTACACATACACCTTTGCTGGCAGAATATAAACAATATGCCAGGTTGTCGATGTGATTGCAACTCATCTGTGTGTTATGCAAGCCTGCATGTTACAGTTATCACTATTATTTATTCTGAGCACATACACAGCATAAAGTAGTGGCTCAGAACACAAACTCGGGAGCAGAGGTCCTGGATTTAAACCCCGGCTCTGCCAAATGCCAACTAATGTGACCTTGATGAAATGATTTGACCTGTTTCTTTGTCAGCTGAATACAGAGGATATCAGCACCAGGTCCTTCCTACCTCAGAAGTTTGTTAACAGTATTAAAGGGGTTCAGAGGTCTAAATGCCTAGGAGAGCCTCTGTCATACAAAGAGTCTATGGCAGCTTTTTATTCTTGGGGACTTCAGCTACTGGACACAGACTTTTTATGGCTGAGGCTTGGAGGAATTAAATAATGAAGGTTGACTGGAAGTGGTAGCTCATGCCTGTAACTCCAGCACTTTGGGAGGTGGAGGCGAGAGGATTGCCTGAATCCAGGGGTTTGAGACCCGCCTGGGCAACTTGGCAAGGTCTCATCTCTACAATAAATGAAAAAATTAGCCAGGCATGGTGGCGCGTGCCTGCGGTTCCAGCTACTTGGATGGCTGAGGCGGAAGGTTTCCCTGAGCCCAGGAGGTCGAGGCTGCAGTGGCCATGAGCGTGCCACTGCATTCCATCCTGGGTGACAGAGTGAGGCTCAGACTGAAAAAACAATAATAATAATAATAATAATAAAAAGAAATGAAGATGCAGACCTGGGACTCAAACTCTTGGTTTCTACCCCAGTCCTGGGGGAGCTTAACCATCTCACTCCCCAGTGACAATAGGGAGTATCAACACATTCTCCTTGACTTCCAAAGTGTTGTCCTGATCCATGTTTTCCAAGTGTTCTGCTCTGATCTGTGTCACAACCACCACGCATGAGGTGAGGAAAACACACATATCGGCATCCCTGGAGATCTTGTTTCCTCCAGAAAGACACCCATGGCAGGCAGGCTGAACGGGCAGACCCTCCTCTGGTGAAACCCCAGAATTGGCTCTCCCTCCGCCTAACCCCAAACCTGAATTTCCACAGTTAGGTAATCCTGCCCTTGTTTCCCTTTATTTGTTTCCTATAAATTTACTTTGTCTAATGGCATCATTTCCTTTTTTAAAAATGCTGGTCAGAAGCAGTAGCTCACAGCTGGACTCTGTGGCTCAGCCTGTAATCCCAGCGCTTTGGGAGGCCGAGGTGAGTGGATTGCCTGAGCCCGCGGGTTCGAGACCCGCCTGGGCAACTTAGCAAGCCCTCATCTTTACAATAAATCAAAAATTAGCCGGGCAGTGTGCGCCTGTAATTCCGGCTACTCGGAAGGCTGAGGCGGAAGGATCGCCAGAGCCCAGCAGGTCAAGGCTGCAGTGGCCGGGAGCGGTTACTGCACTCCAGTCTGAGTGACAGAGTGAGACTCCAACTCAAAAAAAACAAAAAAAACAAAAAGAAGCAGTAGCTCACACTTGTAATCCAAGCACTACGGGAGGCTGAGGTGGGAGGATAGCTTGAACCCAGGAGTTCAAGACTAGCCTGGGCAACACAGCAAGACCTTGTCTCTACCAAAAAAAAATTATCTGGGTGTAGTGGCATGTGCCTGTGGTCCCAGCTACTCCAGAGTCTGAAGTGGAAGGATTGTCTAAGCCCAGGTGGTCGAGGCTGCCATGATGATGCTACCGCACTCCAACCTGGGCAACAGAGACTCCGACTCAAAAAGCCCTGCAAAGATGCTGGAAATTCTTTTTGGGACAAAGTAAGCTACAGATATAGTCATTATCTTTTAAGCTGGGGGTTAGGGGTGGGATAGTCTTGCAGGGGCTCAGGCTGGGGGCTCCACCCTAGGTCTGTGCCTGAGCTCTCAGCAGCTCTGAGGAGAAGGGCAGGGGTGGAGAGGCAGGACAATCAATTTCTCATCAGTGCTGAGGCCTGTTTCTTGTTAGAGTTCTGGCTCCATGTGGCTCCCCGCCCTCGCCACCCCACCCCCATTCATGCACTTCCAGACTCCGAGCACCCAGCCACGGCTTATTTTTTTTTGCCGTGATGAGGGTTAATCAAAGAGTGGCTGTTGAACGTCTGCTGTGTGCAGAGATCAGGCTGGAACCACAGTGGGGAGGGCGAGGGTTGGGCAGGAACAAAGGAGAGGCCCTGCCCTCGGGGTTCTACACTTCTGGTGCAGACAGCAGAGAGACAGCCGGGGCAGGAATGGCATGATCAGGGGCCAGCTAGAAATCAGCAGAACCCCAGGCTCCAGACTATGTCCTGGAAGGAGTGTCTATACCTGAATGCTCTGGGGTTTAAGTGCCCTCCTGAGGGTAGAGAGGATGGGATGTGGGAGCAGGACCATGTATGTTGGTCCCCAGTGCCCATCAGGGTGCCTCCCGGGAGTTTCCCCAGGAGGCCACGGTTCTGGAATGGGTTTTCACTTCTGTCCTGAGAGTCATCTCCTCAGTCCTCTGGGTGACATGACTGAGAATTTGTCTGTGGTTATTTCCCCATCAGCAACACAGAGCCTGTGTTTGCACAGAGCCACCGGCGACAGCTGGGTGGACACTGGCCCCGCTTGCCTGTGCGTGGGATCTCCTAACCCAAATCCTCACTTGAATAAAGACCAAACTGAGGCACAGAGGAGGCCCTGGGATTGCTCAAGGTCACACAACTAGAAAGATTCTCAAGTTGTACTTGGAAATTCTTATTCCTTGTGCAGACTTGTGGTAAATCAACATTGCTCCCAGCAAGAAGATGATTCTACTGCATTTTAATAAGGTGGAAATGATATGTGTCTTTTTTTTTTTTTTCTGAGTCAAGATCTCATTCTGCTGCCCAGGCTGCAGGGCAGTGGCACAATCATGGCTCCCTGCAGTCTCAGCCTCCTGGGCTCAGGCAATTCTTCCACTTCAACCTTCCAAGTAGCTAGGACTACAGGTGCACACCACCATGTCTGGCTAAATTTTCTGATTTTTTGTATAGATGAGGTCTCGCCAAGTTGCCCAGGCTGGTCTTGAACTCCTAGCCTCATACAGTCCTCCAACCTCAGCCTCCTAAACTGCTGGGGATTATAGGTGTGAGACTTCTGTTTTCTTTTATACTTCTTTCCTTCCAAAACCTTTCCAAGGCAGACCTACTTATCCAGGAGTATTTACTGAACACAGCGATGTCTCCAGCACTTGCAAGACCCTGCAGGAGCCACAGAGACCTGGGCTTCATTCCCATAGGAAACTGTGGGGACAAATCAGGCCAACACGTGACCTGGGGACAATCCACATGCAGGTCTGATCGTCAGGACAGCCCCAGCTGCAGAGCTGGCTGGATCATGGGGGCTGGGAGGGAATTTAGAAGTTTGAGGTCCTGGTGGAAAGAACTGGGTGAAAATACCAAATAATTGGTTTGCATTTTTTGTTGTTTTTTTCCAACTGGGCAAATTTTCCACCCACGTAGAGTTTTACACTGAATGTAAATAGCACTGACAAGAGAGGAAGAATGTTCTGCTTTCAAATCAGGAGGCTCACTCCACGGCTCTGAGTCCTGGGGCAGCCTCTTTTCATGACCTTCCAAGGTTCTGGGCATTCTGATTCCTAGAGACAGTCACCGGACTTTTGGGGTCTGCTTGTGTCCTCCTGGCACTGGGGCCCTGTCTAAAATAGCTCAGGCCATAAAAATACCAGAATGCAAATACTTGTAACAACCGCACATCCACATATTCCACGCAGAGGCTATTAAAACCTCCAAATTACACCAGGGCTGCTGTTCAAGGCCACAAGAGAGCACAGCTGAATGGAAAAGGAAGGGATATTTTCAGGGTGAGTTCAGCACCCGTCAGTATAAGCTTTCATTTATCCTCCTAAATGGTCTTCTTCAAGCCTTTCAGAATAATTTCCAAAGGTTGACTCCCTTTGGAAATGGTTTTAGCAGGCCACAAGAAGGCATGGTCTTTACATATTGCCTTTTTCTATGTGAGTAATTAAATCTCTGGTTGGGAGAGATGAGGTCCGGTAAAATGTGGTGGTTCTGACCAAAGCGTTCTACTCTCAAGTATTTGTGCCAATGCTCTAGTCCAAGCCACCGTGATGTTTTGCTTACACTCCCAACAAGCACCTTCGCTGAACTGTCTAGGTCCCTCTCTTGCATCCATTCTGCATGTCTTATTTCTTTCCATAAGCACACGTGGTCATGACCCTCCTGTGTTAAAAAACCATCCAGTTAAAAACCCCCAAGTTCAAACATCTTCCCAGAGTTTAAGAGGCCCTTGGTGACCCTGCCCGACCTCAGCTCTCTGGCATCCTCTCCCTCCATTCCTAACTTGGCATATGTCCTTGGACACTCCACGCCCTCTCTGCAAGTCTTCAAACCCGCCAGCTCCTCTGCCTGGATGCTTTCCCTTCATCCTTCTTCACCCTGCTAATCTACACGCACCCTTCAGGTCTTAGTGACTGTCCCATGAGAGGAGAGAGTGAATCTCTCATTCATGACTTGTAGTGCATTGAATGGTGAGCCCCTGGCCCACCCCAAAGACTGTGTCTCTTTACTACCTAAGGATGTGACCTTATTGGAAAAAAGGTTCTTTGCAGATGTAATGAACTTAAAGATCTCCAGATGAGATCATCGTAGACGGTTTGAGTGGGCCTTAAATCTAACGACATGTGTCCGTATTTAAAAAAAGGCAAAGGGAGGATTTGAGACACTCAGAGCAGAAGGTCAGGTGAAGGTGGCTGCAGAGATTGGTGCAATGCAGCCATACACACACACAGACACACACACACACACACAGAGAGAGAGAGAGAGAGAGAGAGAGAGAGAGAGAGAGAGAGAGAGACTCACACCCATGGAACCATTAGAAGCTGAAGCAAGGAACTGAATCTTCTTTAGGGCCTTTGGGGATGGGGGTGGCTCTGCTGACACCCTGATTTCAGACTTCTGGCCTTCAGAACTCTGAGAGAGTACATTTCTGTTGTTTGAAGTTACTCACTTGGTGGTATTTGTGGCAGCAACCCTAGCAAACACATGCAGTGCTGGACCGCCCACTCTCAACAAGCCCAGCATGAGTGAATTACAATGAGAGACTAACCAGGGGGAGAGAGGGCCTCGGGAGGGTGAGAGTGCAGAGCTGAGCTAGAAGGTGCTACAGGTTAGCAAGTTCTAGAGGCACTTCTGATTCATGGACATCGCTCTCCTCTTAGCCGAGGGACTCTGGAGTGTGTGATTCGCAAACCCGTTTTTGCAACACTCTCATGCGTCTCCTATGATCTTAGGAAGTGTGGCCAAAGAAAACATGCTTACTGGTTTGTTATAAAGGATATTTGATATTTTATTTTATTCGAGTTAGAGTCTCACTCTGTCATCAGACTGGAGTGCAGTGGCATGATCACGGCTCACTGCAGCCTTGACCTCCTGGATTCAGACAGTCCTTCTGTCTCAGACTCCTGAGTAGCTTGGCCTATAGGCATGCCACCATTCCTGGCTAATTAAAAAAAATTTTCATAGAGACAAGGTCTTGCTATGTTGCCTAGGCTTGTCCAAACCCCTGAGCTTAAGCAATCCTCCCATCCCAGCCTCCCAATGTGCTGGGATTACAGGTGTGAGCCATTGCACCTGGCCAAGGATATTTTAAAAGATGCACACAAGTAGCTAGCTGAAGAGACTCACAGGGGGAGGCCAGAAGGGTCCTGAGCTCAGAAGCAGTCCTGCCCTGGAGTTGGTATGCACCACCCTCCTGGCTCACGAATGAATTCTTGTTACCATCCTGCAAGCCTCTAGGAGTTCAGTGGTTCAAAGCTTCCATCCTCTTGGGCCTTTTATGGAGACTTTATTGGATAGGCATGATTGAAGTATGAACAACCATGCTGAAATGTGATTGACAAGAAGGGTAGGCACCCAGCAAGTAACATCTCAGTGAAGGCACCCAGCAAGTAACATCCATTCAGATTCTCTTTGGTCACTCTGTGCAGCGTTCCCTCCTCCCGGGTGTGGGGCAGAATCCATGCTAAAAGGAGGATCTTAGGACCCAGAATCAGACCAAGTAAGTCAGAGAATTTCTTTATGCCGGCTCCAAGAGAAAAATACTTTTGGGGGAGAAAAAGGACCAGGTAAAGGTGGGCAGAGGAAGATCAGAGAGACAGACTGTTTCCTGAGGCCTAAAGCACCCCAACATTATAACAAAGACCATAACAAGGGATATGGGAGTGATGAGCCAGGAACCATGGATGAAAACCCATACACATAATAAAATAATATTGTACATTCCATGTCCACCCTACGTATAGAGCAAAGAGTAGCCCCCTTTCCCATCTATCAATGTCATCCTTACAATTTCCATTGTAGGGGGAAATCACAAGCTGAAATGAGAATGTGTATTAGTTTGCTAGGGTTGCTGTAACAAAAAGCACCACGCACTGGGTGACTAGAAGTGTGAGATCAGGGTGTTAGCAGGGTGGGTGCCTTCTGAGGGCGGTGGGGGAAGGTCTTGTTCCTGATTTTCTCCTAGTGGTGCCTGCTGGGTATCTGTGGCGATCCTTGGCTTCTGTGGCATCACCCCATCTGTGCCTTCATCTCCATACAATGCTTTCTCTGTGTGTGTCCTTGTTTAAATTTCTTCTTATAAGGACCCAGTCGTATTGGATTAGGGGTCTACTTCACTCCAGTATGTCCTCATCTTAACTAATTGCATCTATGATGACAAATATCATGGGGTGTTAGGAGTTAGGACTTCAACATATAGATTTTGAGGGGATACTGTGTAACCTATAACAGGGCATAGGCCAGGCATGGTGGCTCACACTTGCAATCCCAGCACTTTGGGAAGCCAAGGTGGGAGGATTGCTTGATCCCAGGAGTTCGAGACCAGCCTGGGCAAAACAGCGAGCTCTTATCACTACAAAAATACAAAAATTAGCTGGTCTGATGGCACACATCTGTAGTCCCAGCTATTAGGGAGGCTGAGGCAGAAGAATCACCTGAGCCCAGAAGGTTGAGGCTGTGGTGAACCATGCTTGTGCCACTGCGCTCCGGCCTGGGAGACAGAATGAGAACTCAATAAAAAAAAAAAAAGCACAAAAACAAAACTGGGGTATAATTACTTGATTAGAACCCCAATGGAAGGGCAGTTTCTGGAAGGCAGAGATGTTGCCCCCTTGTTCCCACTGCTGTATTCACTGCACCATGAACAGTGCATGGCACAAAGGCGCTCAATAAGTGATCCGAACTGTACATGCATAGGGTGAATCTATGGCATGTAAAATATGTCTCAAATATTAACGAGTAAATGTGAAACAATCTCTGTGCAGGCACCATGATTATTTGTTGTATAAATATCTATTCTTCCTGGGACTCAGTTCTCTTGGCAATTCTTCCTAATTCCCCAGAGGTTTATTGACAGCAGAGACTTTGGGGCTGTGTAGGCCTGAGGTAGAATGGTAAATCTTGATCATTTTTGAGACTCTGATGAACATTTATCCCCAGAAAAATGCCAATAAGCATGTGTACACGTGCTTATGGTGGTCTCTCTATAACTTCAGGGGGCTCACAGACTCCTTGAGTAAGGCTGTTTCCATGGACCAAAGTAACAATCCCTGGAATGGAGAATCTCACCAAAGACCCTTCTAGCTTTGAAAATGATGGGATTTCACACACAAATGCTCTGTAAGGCACATGGGCTCCATGGGGAAATGAAATATGTTGCCTCTGCTTACAAGGACTTATGGTCACATAATACAAAACCAAGTAGCATTCTCCAAGAAGTTCAGAGAAAGCTTTCATGTAGGCTCTTGGGTTGACAGTAATCCATAGCTAGGCTTTTCATTTCTCACCAGCAAAACAACCAGACAAATTCAGGAAGAGCAAGAAAGCTTTCTTAAGGGTTCAAAACCCAGTCTCATAAAAAAAAAAAAAAAAAAAAAAAAAAAAAGTGGATTTTGCCACAATACATTTAATTAAAAGCCTCATTGATATTTGAAATAAAAATGATTTAAACTGTCTTCCTTTAAAAACCCATTAATGTCATATAACTGCTTTACAAAATATATTAGCACTGGTTTTTGGTGTAATGGGCACGGTTTTGTAATGAAAATGTGAGTGCCTTTGCTGAGCCCTGCATCCAGGCAGACCACCAGGCAAGTGATGAAGAAGCCAGTTTCTATATAAGGATAGACCTTAAACTCCTCTCCCTTCCTCCATGCACACACAAAATAGAAATTTTCCTAACCAGCAATTTAATAAAGAGGAGGGGGTGGTTCGGGGGTGGGGAGGAAACTGGCAGTGATACTCTCTAAGTCAGGGAGGACTTACATTCCCAGTTGTAGAGTTCTGTCAAATGCTTGCATCCGTGTTGAGAGCTATCTTTTTCCCTCTAAAATGATTGTGCTCAGCATGTATCCCATTAAGGACACACTAGGAATCCTGAATGAGAAGTTGAAGTAGAAGTTTCTAGAAGTTTGGCTAAAGGAAAAACCAATCCAACAGTTGTCTAACATTCAACAGTGGGTCATCACGTGGGTTTAGATTGGCAAGAGCATTGGATTCAAAAGTGTTTTCTTGTCTCAGCAATGTCACCACAAGTTAAAAGCAAAACCTACCATCCAAAATGAAAATGGTGTGAATGGGAGAAGAGTTGAGAAGATGGGAGAAGGAAGGAAGGAAGGAAAAAAGGGAGGGAGTGAGGGAGGAAGGAGAAAGGGAGGGAGGGAGAGATGGAAGGAAAGGGAGGGAAGGAAGAAAGGAGGGAGGAAGGAAGGAAGGAAAGAGGGAAGGAAGGGAGAAAGAAGGTAAGAGCTGGAATGTTGCTTGGTTGTTTGGTTAGCTTAAGAGTGCAGATTTTAATTTTCTATCTTTGTTAATGTAAACAAAACCTTTTCTACAACTTGACCCTGGAATGACTAAGCAAGAAATTGCTAAGGTTTGTATTTTAAATTATCATGACACAAACCAAAAGTCTCATATTTTAAGCAAACCTGGGCACAATTCTTCAATTCGAAGCCTTTGTTGAAATAGAAAGCCAAAGGTCACCACATCCAGCAAACATCAAATTTTAGGGGAAGAAACTGTAGTGTTCTAGAGTCACCCACACCAGCTTAATGGAATTGATTGTTAAATTTTCAGGCGTTTGGCAAGCCAGTTGACATAAAGCTGGTAGCATAAAATAGGCCATGGAGAGAGTATTTCTACTGTGGTAAATGCTACACACCAAGGTTTTTTGTTTTTCTTTCTTTCCTGGAATGCTACATTGTCAAACATTTACCACATACTGTCTTTATAGTTAAATATTTACAGTTCTAGCTTCAAAAAAACAAAGAAAAAAATAAATACCTCCAGCCAACCAATACAGAATGAGCACAAATACATTTGAAGAAGCAACTGAGAACTCAACTTAAAGATAGTCATTTAAGCAGTCAATACACATTGATCTGCTATCTTGTCTTTGCCATCCTATGTTGATGTTGAAGGGCCTGTGAAGCCATATAATATAGATCCTAGTCACGGAGTATCTTGCATTTTGTTTGGGGAGACAGTCTGAACATATATGGAATACTTTTGTAAGAGTATAAAGCAGGTCAGGCGCAATGGCTCATGCCTGTAATCCCAGCACTTTGGGAGGCTGAGAAGGGAGGATCGCTTGAGTCTAGAACTTTGAGACCAGCCTCGGCAACATAGTCAGACCTCATCTCTACAAAAATTTAAAAAGCTAGCCAGGTGTGGTGCCGCACACCTGTAGTCCCAGCTACTTAAGAGGCTGAGGCAAAACTATCCTCAGCAAAAAAAACAAAACAGGAGGTATTACAATTAGAGACTTTAAACTTTATTATAAGGCTACAATCATCAACAATCATCAAAACAACCTAGTATTGGTACAAGAGCAGGCATATAGATCAATGGAACAGATAGAAATTCCAGAAGCAAAACCTCAATTTCTAAACCAACTCATCTTCAACAAAACCTCCACCAACAGCCGCTGGGGAGAGAACCTATTCAGTAAATGGTGCAGGGAAAACTGTCACGCCTGCCTATCATTATACAAAAATCATACAAAAATCAACTCCAAAAGACCTAAATGTACAACCTCAAATGTTAAGAATCTTAGAAAACACAGGAGACACCCTTATGGAAATTGGAATAGACAATCAATTTCTGATCAAAATCCCAGATGCCCATGCTATTAGAGATAAGATAGACAAGTGGGACCCAATCAAACTGACACGCTTCTGTAAAGCAAAATAAACTATCGAGAGAGCGGAAAGACAGCTCACAGAATGGGAAAAAATATTTGCCAGCTGTCTACCTGTCAAAGGCCTAACATCCAGTATCTACAAGGAACTCAAATGTGCCAAAAGAACAAAAACAAACAATCCTATTAAAAAGTGGGCAACTGTAATCCCGTGCTTTGGGAGGCTGAGGTAAGTGAATTGCCTGAGCCCGTGGGTTCGACACCTGCCTGGGCAACTTGGCAAGACCTCATCTCTATAATAAATCAAAAATTAGCCGGGTGTGGTAACATGCACCTGTGGTTCCAGCTACTTGGAAGACTGAGGCGGAAGGATCACTGGAGCCTGGCAGGTCGAGGCTGCGGTGGCCGGGAGAGTGCCACTGCAATCCAGTCTGGGTGGCAAAGTGAGACTCAAAAATAAATAAATAAATAAATAAATAAATAATAAAAAGTGGGCAAAAGGTATGAATAGCCACTTCTCAAAAGGAGACATAAGAGCAGCCAATAGACACATGAAAAAATGCTCAGCCTCACTAGTCATCAAAGAAATGCAAATTAAAACCACACTGAGATACCACCTAACTCTAGTCAAGATGGCCATCATCAATAACTCAAAAAACTACAGATGCTGGGAGGATGCGGAGAAAAGGGAACGCTTCCACACTGTTGGAGGGAGTGTAAACTAGTACAACCTCAGTGGAAAACAGAGTGGTGATTTCTAAAAGCTCTAAAAATCAATCTTCCATATGACCCAGCAATCCCCCTTCTGGAGAAACTCAAATCATTCTACAGAAAAGATTCCTGAGTACTCATGCTTATTGCAGCACTATTCACAATAGCAAAAACGTTGAACCAACCGTGCTGCCCATTGAAAGTGGACTGGATAAAAATAAAAAGTCATACATATACACAATGGAATATTATGTAGCCATAAAGAAGGACAAAATTATGAACTTTGCAGCAACTTGGAGGGATTTGAAGTCTATCATACTCAGTGATCTATCACAGAAACAAAGAACTGAGTATCACATATTCTCACTCATAAACAGAACCCAAACATTTATCACAATACTATAAGAAAGGGATTGGCAGTAGTGGGAAACTGCCAGGGAAAGGAGGGGGGCACAAAACATCAATAAGGGTGCCGGATCTCAAACCAGACAAAGTGAGCATCAGTGGGAGACCTAACTTCACCTGTACGATGACCACTTGTGTACCTAATCCTGAAATGTACCTCACATCTTTAAAATTAAAAAAAAAAAAAGAGGCTGAGGCAGGGGGATCTCTCGAGCCCCAGAGTTCAAGGCTGCAGTGAGCTATGAGGTTGCCACTGTACTCCAGCCTGGGTGATAATATACGATCCTGTCTCTAATTTTTTTTAAAAATGAGTGCAACAAGAGTTCAGAGAAAAGAGAAATCACAGAGTGGTTAAAATTAATCAAGATAATTGTGCAAATCATGGTGTCCTGTTCATTCAAAAGCTTAACAGATAAACCAGTTTTACCATATGGGATGTTTGGCTTGTAGCAAAGGGATTTGCAGACAATTAAAAAAATACTTTCAGTTTGTCTCCTCCCTACTTAATGTCATTATCACTCTTGAAATATATTATGAACACAGAGATACCATTGTTCTTTGTGATAGAAGGTGACATCTCTGGAGTGGCTATTCATGCGTTCCTGGCCAGTTTCTCTTCTGCACTTGAGAGAGTGCACCACCCTTGGGCCCAGAGCTGGAGTGTCCATTTCAGAAGGCTGCCTAGGGTTGTATGACTGAGTGTGAATCCAAGCTCTGCCACTCTTTAGCAGTGGGAACTTAGGTGAGAGCCTCAACCCGTCTGTGCCTTAAAAACCTCATCTGTGAGATGGGGGAAATAGTTCTATCCATCTCACTGGGATGTTTTGAGGACCAAAACTTTATGAAAGAGGCCAGGCATGGTGGCTCATGCCTGTACTTCCAGCATTTTGGGAGATCAAGGCAGGAGGATTGCTTGAGCCCAGGAGTTAGAGACCAGCTTGGACAACATAGTGAGAACTTGTCTCTACAGAAAAATAAAAAAATAAAAGATAGCTGGGTGTGGTGGCATGTACCAATAGTCCCAGTTACTGGGGAGGCTGAATGAAAGGATCGCTTGAGTCCAGGAGTTCGAGGCTGCAGTGAGCCATGATCATGCCACTTTACCCTAGCCTGGGTGACAGAGTGAGACTCCAACTTAAGAGATAAAATAAGAAAAGAAACTTCATACAGAGCCCTTAGGACAGCACCTAGCATGTAGTAAACAATGTATTTATGATTACTGCTATTATTCTGCTGAGCTTGAAGCCCAGCCCTACTATGTGGGCTGCATGACTTTGTGCACGTCAGTCTTGGTATCAAAACCCTGGTCTCCTCATCTCTAGCATTGGAAGGATGATCACTGTCCGCCTGGCAGCGTTATCATGGGGTCCATAGGAAACTGTGTGTGGAAAGCTCTTGGCAAACTGGAAAGCTCTATACAGGTGTCAGCTGTCAGGGCTGGCACAAGGTGTCTCGGCTCAAAATTAGCTCGTGGGTTTCTGACCTCCCAATAGCTCCTGCATTTGGTGTGTTTCTGTGGTTTCTAGAATCCCATTGCTGTCCGAGTGCAGAGTCATAGCTTGTTTGCCTTTTCTGAGGTAACATGCAACTCTATTCAAAGCATTTCTCGGCGGGGAGCAGTGGCTTATGCCCGTAATCCCAGCATTTTGGGAGGCCAATGGAGGAGAATCGCTTGAGCCCAGGAGTTTGAGACAAAACTCTACAAAAAAATTTTTAAAATGCGCTGGACATGGGGGCATGGGCCTGTAGTCCCAGCTATTCAGGAGGCTGAGGCAGGAGAATCTCTTGAGCCTAGGAGGTTGAGGCTGAACTGTGATTATGGCACTGCACTCCAGACTGGATAACAGAGTGAGACACTGACTCAAAAAGAAAAGAAATCATTCATTGTTTAAATCTACCCCCTCCCCTTCTAGCAGATCATCAGTTCTCCAAAGGCAGGGATTGCTTCTCTGTATCTTTCATGAATGTGCCCCAAGTGCCTAGACAAGGGTCTGGCATGGGTCAGGAGCTCAGCAGACACTTGTGGCCGGAACAGATTCTCACCTACATCTTTAACTTGCAGTTCCTCCAAACTGGAGAAGTGAACTGAAAGACACCTCCATAGGAACAAATTTGTATACAGCAGACATCCAGAACGAACAAGTCAATTCATCAGTCAGCTAACACTTAGCTCGGTGTGTGTGCAAGCCACTTACTTGACTGGGTCCTTTGGGAGAAGGCAGACATGGAGAAGAAGCTATGACCTCTGTTAACTTTGATTTTATTTTAAAACCAGATGCTGCCCAACTCGCGATCTCGTAAATCTCATGATTGTCCCGCCCCAGTCCCATATCCTAAACCCAACTTGCTCATCGTGGACACCAGCTCCCAAAAGTGGATCTAGGAGAACGGCGAGGATCTGGTTTACAGAGCACCATCTGCTCACCACATTTGCTAAGGTTTTCCATTTCAGAATCAGACGTGAACCACAGAGCCCTTTGCCTTCCTCCAGGGGTTTAGTAAAGAATCTGTCATTTCCATATTAAAAAGAGGGGGTGGGAAGGGAGAGTGTTCCTTGAATCGAACCCTGGAAAAAGCAGAATTGACTTACTGAATTCTGCAGGTGGGTTGCCTGGAGCAGCCAAGCAAACCTTAGTCACCTGTGCAACTGATGGTCATGATTTTCAGGAGAGGTACAGAGATTTGGGGGACTTTTATACAATATTTAGTATAATCCCCCTTTAAAAAAAAAAGACCACCAGAATTCAGAAAAAAAAGGCCAAAAAAATGTTTTCTTGGCTATGTTTCTTCCAGTGACTGTGAAAACCCATGAAGGAAAACTGGCCAGGAATTTTTTTTTTAAGGGTATGAAAGCCTCTCATTTTTATAGTTTTGAAAATCCTTGGAGTTTAACTTTGAACTTTAACCAAGAAAAATTATATCTTATAAACAATGGCATTTGTTGATTGGATGAAAGCCTTGATCAATATTGGTCTTGGCAACCCATTTTGGCTGCTGCTGCCTGGAGAAATATGCTGGTTGTGGTGTTAAAAAATTATGTCAGTTCCTCACCATGTGTCTCTTTTTCTTGGAGTTTTGCCTGAGAATTACTTTCCAAAGATACTTCCAGAAGTTAACCTAGAGCCTGGCCTCCACAGCAAAGGAAGTTACACATAAAGTCTCGGAAAGCAGCCCGCCCCGGTGAGCTTCTGGGAAGGGCAAGAGAAGAACTCTGGATCTGGAGAGGACGTAGATGGCTCAGAGTGCCTCCTCACTACAGGCTGGTTACGTGCCCCCTAACTGCTAAGATTTTCACTGAGACTCATCATACTAAGGAAGAAAAATACTAAACTAAACAAAAATAAGTCAGTCTTGGTAGATGGAAACCATCATTTTGAAAGAAAATAATCCTATTGCAGTCATGATGCAATTATCCATATCTATGCAATGTCCTAAGCCTTTTCATTTTGGGGGGTCAAGAGGGAGGTGGTGGTGACAGTTGGGATGTTTAAGGGAGGAATAGTAAAATTTTTAGTGTTTTAACTTATACTACCGTATTATTCATTTATTTTGTGTATAAGATTCTAAGCCACCTGTTTATCTATGTATAATTTATAAAGAAAATATATATAGATCATATCTACTCAACTCAGCAGACTGAGTTGGGTTACTTATTCTTTGTAACTTTAGTTTTTTGTCAGTTTTTTTTTCTTTTCTAAAAAATTTTTTTAGGCTGGGCTCAGTGGCTCAGCCTGTAATCCCAGTACTTTAGAAGGCCAAGGCGAGTGGATTGCCTGAGCCCGTGGGTTTGAGACACACCTGGGCAACTTAGCAAGACCTCGTCTCTACAGTAAATCAAAAAAACTAGCCAGGTGTGGTAGTGCACACCTATAGTTCTCGCTACTTGGAAGGCTGAGGTGGAAGGATCGCTGGAGCCCAGCAGGTCAAGGTTGTGGTGTCCGAGAGCATGCCACTGCACTCCAGTCTGGGTGACAGAGTGAGACTCCAACTCAAAAAAAAAAAATTTTTT